>NC_065579.1:111515247-111815247 GCF_024542745.1 Macaca thibetana thibetana | reverse complement strand
CGATAAGCATAGTATTGGCTTTTTATTATAGGGATTCCATAAAGCAATGTAAAATAAACTTTGACTTTTGGCTGGGGGGTGCGGTGGGTCGGGTCGGGGCGGGGCGGGAGAAGTGGGGTTGCAAATGCTGGCAACTAACTTACATTGCACTTTTTGGGTAATTTTAGCTTCTTCGATCAATTAAAGATGTAAATGAACCAAAGTTTTTATCACATGATATACCTTTATTTAATGGAATAACTAGTGACTTATTTCCTGGTATTAAACTTCCTGAAGCTGACTATCATGTAAGTAAAGACATGAGAAAGACTTATTCGGCATAATAAATTCGTCTGATGACTCAATTGTTTACCAAGATTTATTAAATGAGTGAAATTATTCTGTTTTGAGGAAAATCCCCTATTTTGACCACTTATTGTTAATAACAATAAGTAAATTTGGGTACCTTCTATTATATGATACCAAAGTTAACCTGTCAAGATGTAGGTTAAACAGGCCAGGCACAATGGTTCACACCTGTAATCCCAGCACTTTGGAAGGCCAAGATGGGTAGATCACCTGAGGTCAGGAGTTTGAGACCAACCTGGCCAATATTGCAAAACTCCGTCTCCACTAAAAATACAAAAAATTAGTCAGGCATGGTGGTGTCCCACCACTGCACTCCAGCCTGGTCCACAGAGTGACTTTTTCTCACACACAAAAAATAAGTATTTATTATTATTATTATTATTATTATTATTATTATTGAGACAGAGTTTCGCTCTTTTTGCCCAGGCTGGAATGCAATGGTGCAATCTTGGTTTGCTGCAAGCTCTGCCTCCCGGGTTCAACCAATTCTCCTGCCGCAGCCTCCTGAGTAGCTGGAACTATAGGCAAGCACCACCATGCCCAGCTTTAATTTTGTATTTTTAGTAGAGATGGGGTTTCTCCATGTTGGTCTGGCTGGTCTTGAACTCCCAGCCTCAGGTGATTCGTCCAGCTCAGCCTCCCAAAGTGCTGGGATCACAGGCTTGAGCCATTGTGCCTGGCTGAGAAAAAAGATTTTATTTTCTATCTTGTGATTTAAGATACTAGTATGTGTACTGTAATAGTATATTACACTATTGGGTAATATATAGTATTGCATACTAAATACTGTTGTGTATTATATTAGGTAGAAATGAAAGTAGTAAAACGTCCTGTAGGTAACATAATAAAGCTTTATTTCTCAAATTTAGGTAGTACACTCACTTTATTTTTAAAGGAAACAGTCCTAACACAAACACACACACACAGTAACTGGGTAGTGATGGATATGTTAGATTGTGGTAATCATTGTATAATGTATATGTTTGTCAAATCATCATGTTGCACCTTGAATGTATACAATTTTTATTTGTCAATTAAAAATTAAAAATAACAAAAAGACACAAACCACTCACATTTCCAACTTCATGTAATTTATACATATTATAATGAAGCCTAAATATGTATATACTCATCTGCTGCTTATGGCTGTTATAGAAAACCAAAATACAATTTAAAGTTAATTACAGGCCAGGCGTGGCGGCTCACACCTATAATCCCAGCACTTTGGGAGGCCAAGGCAAGTGGATCACCTAGGGTCAGGAGTTCGAGACCAGCCTGGCCAACATGGTGAAACCCTGTCTCTACTAAAAATACAAAAATTAGCTGGGCATGGTGGTGCATGCCTGTAGTCCCAGCTTCTTGGAAGGCTGAGACAGGAGAATTGCTCGAACCCGGGAGGCGGAGGTTGCAGTGAGCCGAGATCACACCATTATATTCCAGTCTGGGTGACAGAGCAAGACTCCATCTTAAACTAGAAATAACAAAATAACATTACAAACAAAACAATCTCAAATTCAGTTTAACACAATGAAATAGGTGATATGTGGTTGAAACTAATTTGTCACTTTACGGGAACTTCTATTGTGAAATATACAGTGAAGATTCTCTTGAGTTCAGCATTCATAAACCACCTTTTGCCAAGTGATGATTCAATTCTTCCACATCTTCTCTTTACTGATAGGACTGCAACATCTTTTTGTTTGAGCTGTCAAATCATTAAGACATCACTTAACTTAAAGCTATCTTTATTTTTTTTGTCTGTTTTTTAAATTCTTATGCTCAAATACTAATATGCATTTTATGGCAGGTTAAGGTGACTATCAAGATGATTCAGGATGTGCTAGTATGATTTTTAAACACCAGAATGAAAACACAAAATTTTAATATTTTCTTGAAGAACTCTTATATACTCTTATGAATACAGCAATGAATCCATAGATTCCAGTTGGAAAAATAGTGCTAAATTGCCTTCTTGCTTTTTAATGTGTTCTATATTTATTTTACTGACTTTTAGGTTTCAAAAAATGTTTGTCACTCCATTTTATCTTCTCTATTGGCTTTATAGTTTTACCTTAGTGGTCACTCCACAGATTGCAGTATATATCCTTGGCTTATTACAACTTTACAGTTAGTATTTTACCAGTTAACAAAAAATATAAGCACCTTAAATAGTATAGTTTCATTATCCACTTACTCCTGCCCATTATGCTATTGTTGTCATATATTTTACTTCTATATATTCTGTAAACACCACAATACATTGTTGTTGTTTTCTACTTTAAGTATTAGTATTTGGGGGAAAAAAAAAGCCTTTTACGCTTTTCTAGTGCTTTTATTCTTTCCAGCAGATAGATGTTTTCATTTGGGGTCTTTTATCTTTAACCTAAAAAACATCCTGTAGTATTTGTGTGTATGTGAGTCTTCTGGCAACAAATTCTCTCACCTTTCGTCTGTCTGAAATGTCTTTATTTAATCTTTATTTTTGAAGAATATTTTCACGGGTATGGAATTCTAGATTGTCAAGGCATCTTTTCCCCAGCCTGCCCCGCCCCCAGCATTTAAAGATGTTACTTCATTGACTTCTGCCATTCAGTGTTGTGCTTAGAAGTCCGGCATTTTTCTTATTTATGCTCCTCTGGTTGTTTTAATATTCTTTTTTTTTTTTTTTTTTTTTTGGTTTTGAGCAGTTTGACTATGTGCCAAGTTTTGTTTTGTACTTTATTGCCTAGGATTTGCTATACTCTTTGAATCTGTGTGTTGATGTGTTTTGTCAGAAAATTTTCTTTTCTTTTTTTTGAGACAAGGTCTCACTTTCACCCAGGCTGGAGTGCAGTGGTATGATCAAAGCTCACTGCATTGTCAACCTCCTAGGTTTAAGAAATTCTCCCACCTCAGCCTCCCAAGTAGCTGGGACTACAGGTGGGTGCCACCACACCCAGCTAATTATTTTATTTTTCATAGAGACAAGGTCTCACTTTGTTGCCCAGGTTGGTATCAAGCTCTGGGCTCCAGCAGTCTTCCTGGCTCGGTCTCCTAAAGAGTTGTGATTACAGGCATGAGCCACTGTACTCGGCCAGAAAATTATCAGTAATTATCTTTTTATGTCCTAATTTTTTCTCCTTTCTCCTTCCAGAACTTCAGTGACATGTATATTAGACCATTTTATATAGTTTCATGTGTCTCTCATGGCTCTTTTTTTTTTTCTTTTGTTTTTCATTACTTTGTCTCTGTACTTTAGTTTGAATACTTACTAATTGACCTATCTTCAACGTTAGTGGTTCTTTCTTTGGCTTTGTCCAGTTTGCTGATAAGCCCATTCAATGAATTCTTAATTTCACATATTTTGATTTTTTTAGTTCTAGTGTGTCCAATTGGTTCTTTTTAGAGATTCCTTTTTTCTGCTAAAATTCTATATTTTTTCCTCTATTTTTTCTATCTTATAATCTATTCTTTTTTATACTTTGTAAATGTATTGTCAAATTATTATCTGTTAATTATGACATCTGGGTCATCTATAAGTTTGTTTTGTTTGTTTTTTCTCTTGGTCATCAGCTACTTCTCATGACTTTGTTCAATTTTTTTGGTTCTGTTATGAAGTGACTATTTGGAGTCAGGGTCTTGCTCTGTTACCCAGGCTGGAGTACAGCAGTGCAATCACGGCTCACTGCGGCCTCCAACTCCTGGGCTCAAGCAATCCTCCTACATCAGCCTTCTGAGTAGCTGGGACTACAGGCATGTACCACCACACCTGGCTGATTTTTTGTATTTTTAGTAGAGAGGAGGTCTTGTGATGTTACCCAGGCTGGTCTTGAACTCCTAGGCTCAAGCCATCCACTCACTTTGGCCTCCCAAAGTGCTGGGGATTACAGTCTTAAGCCACTGCTCCAGGCCTATTTATTTATTTATTTTTAAAGGAATTTCAACTTTTAAATTCAAGGGGTACATGCCCAGGTTTGTTTCATGGGCATAATCATGATGCTGAAGTTTGAGGTATTATTGATCCCATCATGCAGGTACTGAGCATAGTACCCAATAGTTAGTTTTTCAGCCCTTGTTCCCCTCCCTCTCTCTTCCCCTTAGTAGTCCCCAGTGTCTGTTGTTGCCATTATTATGCTCATGAGTACCCAATGTTTGCCTACCACTTATAAGTAAGAACATGCAGTATTTGGTTTCCTGTTCCTGTGTGAATTTGCTTAGGAGAGTAACCTCCAGCTGTATCCATGTTGCTGCAAATGACATGATTTTTGTTCTTTTTTATGGCTGCATAGTATTCCATGGTATATATGTACATTTGCTTTATTCATTCTACTGTTGATGGGCACCTAGGTTGATTCCATGTTTTTGCTGTTGTGAATAGTGCTGTGGTAAACATAATGCATGCATGTGTCTCTTTGGTAGAACAATTTATTTTCTTTTGGATATATACCCAGTAATGGGATTGCTGGATCAAACAGTAGTTCTGTTTTAGTGTTTTGAGAAATCTCTAAGCTGCTTTCCATGGTGGCTGAACTAATTTGCATTCCTGCAAACAACATATGAGCATTCCCTTTTCTCTGCAGCCTTGCCAGCATCTGTTGTTCTTAACTTTTTAGTAATAGCCATTCTGACTGGTATGAGATAGTATCTCATTGTACTTTTGATTTGCATTTCTCTAACAGTTAGTGATGTTGAACATTTTTTCATATATTTGTTGGCTGCTTGCATGTCTTTTGAGAAGTGTCTGTTCATATCTTTTGCCCATTTTTAAATGTTTTTTCCCCCTGTTCAATTGTTTAAGTTCTTATCAATTCTGGATATTAGACCTTTGCTGGATGCATAATTTGTGAGTATTTTCTCCCATTCTGTAGGTTGTATGTTTTTTCTGTTGATAGTTTATTTTGCCATGCAGAAGCTCTCTAGTTTAAATAGGTCCCACTTGTCAATTTTTGTTTTTGTAGCAATTGCTTTTGAGGACTTAGTCATAAATCCCTTCCCAAGGCCAATGTCCAGAATGGTGATTCCTAGGTTTTCTTCTAGGATTCTTATAGTTTGAGATATTAACTTTTCAATCCATATTAATTTTTGTATATGGTGAAAGGTAGGGATCCAATAATTCTTCTATATGTGGCTAGCAAGCCATCTTAGCACTATCGATTGAATAGGGAGTCTTTTCTCCATTGCTTTTGTCCACTTTGTTGAAGATCAGGTGGTTGTAGGTGTGCAGCTTTATTTCTGGGTTCTCTAGTCATTCTATTGGTCTGTGTCACTCTTTTTGTACCAGCACCATACAGTTTTAGTTACTGTAATCTTATAGTTTGAAGTTGGGTAAGGTGATGCCTCTGGCTTTGTTCTTTTTGCTTAGAATTGCTTTGGCTATTCAGGCTCTTTTTGGGTTCCATCTGAATTTTAGAATAATTTTTTATAGTTCTGTGAAAACTAATCATGGTAGCTTGATAGGAATAGCAATGAATCCGTAGATTGCATTGGGCAGTATGGCCATTTTAATAATATTGATTCTTCCAATCCATGAGCATGGGATGTTTTTCCATTTGTGTCATCTGTGATTTCTTTCAGCAGTGTTTTGTAGTCCTCCTTGTAGAGATCTTCACCTCTTTGGTTAGACATATTCCTAGGGTGTGTGCATGTATGTGTGTGTGTATGTCTATTGTAAATGGAGTTGCTTTCCTTTTTTGGTTTTTTTTTTTTCTGATAAAGAGTCTCTGTTGCCCAGACTGGAGTGCAGTGGTGCAACCTCTGCTTACTGCAGCCTCCCGAGTAGCTGGGATTACAGGTGCATGCCACTACCGCCCAGCTAATTTTGTATTTTTAATAGAGATGGGGTTTCACCATGTTGGCCAGGCTGGTCTTGAACTTCTGACCTCAAATGATCCACCTGCCTCGGCCTCCCAAAGTGCTGTGATTACAGACATGAGCCACCACACCCGGCCAGATTGCATTCTTGATTTGACTTTCAGCTTGAATGCTATTGGTGTGTGGAAATGCTACTGATTTTTGTATATTGGTTTTGTTCCTGAAACTTTACCAAAGTCATTTATCAGTTTCAGGAGCCTCTTGGCAGAGTCTTTAGGGTTTTCTAGGCATAGATTCATATTGTCAGAGAAGACAGATAGTTTGACTTCTTTTTCTATTTGAATGCCTTTTATTTCTTTCTCTTGCCTGATTGTTCTGGCTAGCACTTCCAACTTTAAGTTTTGATTGTATGTTAAACATTGTGTATAACATAATTATACAGGCTAAGGTGTTTTGTTTGTTTGTTTGTTGTTTTTTGTTTTTTTGAGACGGAGTTTCGCTCTTGTTGCCCAAGCTGGAGTACAGTGGCATAGTCTTGGCTCACTGCAAGCTCCACCTCCTGGGTTTAAGCGATTCTCCTGCCTCAGCCTATTGAGTAGCTGGGATTACAGGCGCCCGCCACCGTGCCCGGATAATTTTTTGTATGTTTAGTAGAGACAGGGTTTTGCCGTCTTGGGCAGGCTGGTCATGAACTCCTGACCTCAGGTGATCTGCCCACCTTGGCCTCCCAAAGTGCTGGGATTACAGATGTGAGCCACCGCACCTGGCCAGGTGGTATAATTTTCCTGCAGAAAAATCATGGTTTTTTCCCCCCTATTTCAGGTAGCTAGGTTGCATTGCTAATCAGTTCAATTGAGAGTTGACCTAAGTCAGAGTTTTGTTACAGCATTATTGAGCTGTAGTTTACTTCTGGTTTCAAATGTCTTCAGAGTAAGAGTTGTCCTGCCATGTGATTGGCCCTTCCCTGTAGTAGGATTTTGGGATCTAAGCATTCTGAAACTAAAGACATCTCTCTGTGTGTCTTTCCAGCTGAGCCCTTGGTCTCTTGTGTCACTACATGCTGAGCAAAAGCATGGATAGTGGGGAGAACCAGCTTGGCATTTGGGCTCCTCCAAATTCAAACATGTCACATAAGCCCACACAACCATTAAACTCTCTATTGGTTTCTTCTTACTTTGGCTATGTCCTTCTGTCTATAGCAGGCCCAATCCAGTATCTACCATGTCCAGACTTAGAAAATGTCCCTGGGGTGAAAACAGCTGTTGCTTTGTGCTTACCTAGGAAAGGTTCATCGTCCCTTTCTGAAACTGAGTTCTTTTATATTTATTTGCATCCAAAGTACTTCTGTGTGTTTAAATTTTTTATAATTTTAAAAACTTACTTGTTTATTTCTGGTTACTACAGTGTGAAGGATTGTCTGGCATGTCTTTCTATATCCTAACCAAAAGTGAAATTCTGGGAAACACTATTAAAAGGAGTTGTTTTCATGCAGTATACACCCAGTGCTATGAAGCTATGATCATTCATAACTTATAATAGGGAAGACTAATATATTAAAAGTGTTTTGAGTCTATACGTTTCTCCTCTTGATTTGAAAAAATAATAAAGTTTTAAGAAATAATAAACAAGATTTTTTACTAGTAAATTTAAAATCTACACTTGTAAGACAGGTATGACATGATTTATAATATTGTGTGGTAGAAATGCATTACTTTTTTTTTTTTTCAGGAATTTTTAGAATGTGCTCATGAAGCCTGCAATGTACATAATCTTCAGCCTGTTAAATTTTTTCTTGAAAAAATAATTCAAACATATGAAATGATGATTGTTAGACATGGGTAAGATTATATATTGCTATAGTTAGATGTTATTTCTTGATTAAACTGTTAAAACAACTAAAATCCATGAACCAAAGACTTGGCAAACTGATTAGGTGAGCTTGAGAGCAACCCCCGCCCACCCCCCAGCCCCTCAGTGGCTTAAAAGGCAAAGGTTTATTTCTCATACTACATGTCCAACAAGGGTTGGTAAGAAGTGCTCATTTAGTGAGCTAGCACTAATAAACACCACCATTTGCATAAAAACATACTCTTCCCTTCCCAGGGAGGCACCTAAAAGTTCTAATCAATAAATGAACCAGACTCAAAGTTCAGGATCCCTAGGTGACAATGCACGATAGCCTTTGTATCATATCTGGAAGCTGTTCCTCTTGATCCAGAGACCTACAACCTAGAAAGACAAGTTATCTTTTCTCCACAAACCCAGTGCACAATAGTGGGCTTACCAGAACAGGATTACCAGAGCAAACACTCTCATTCAGAAATCGAAGAATAGAAGATACAGCCAACACATTCTGTGACAATTCTGAAATCCAGCTGGTCACGTGAGGGTCCCAGTTCTAGAGATGGATTGATTGTGAAACTAATAGAGTTTAAACTTCAGGACCTCTCACTTGTAGGGCCTCATCCAAGGAGCCATAAGCATTTTGTATTTGTGATTTATTATACAGGGTGTCATTAAAGTGGCTATGGGCATTTCGTATTTATAATTATATAAGTAAAAGTTATATATGTTATATAAGTAAAGTTTTTTTTGTGTGTGTATGTGTGTATACGTATATTTAAATTTACTTAGAGAGCCACCTTTCTTAAAATCTGGATCTGCTTGTGCTTGATTTTTGCTACCTGGGAGGGACTTTCCAGTTTAATTCTTCATGGGCCTTAGTTTAACCTTCTGAGAGATCTTTCCATTTCCATTTTCTTCTCTGGGCACATGTGAAGTAGGCAATAGAGAAAACACTGCTCTTGGGAGCTGAGAAATGTTTTCAGCCTGCTTCCTGCCTGTAGAAAGTTGGGATCTCAGTGGTCACAAATTTTTTTAAAGGTAGGGTTACAAAAACATTATGTAAATTTTTAAACAAATACAAAAATAGAGGGAATAGTACAATCAACCCTTATGCATCCAATACCCAAGGATCATTTTAAAAATTATTTATTATGTATTTTTGAGATGTAGTCTGTTGATATTGCCCAGGATGGTCTCAAACTCCAGGGCTCAAGCGATCCTCCCTCCTGAGCCTCCTGAGTAGCTGGGACTACAGGTGCGCACCACCACACCTAGTTCCCAAGGATTATTTAAGTCTTGAACATTCACATGTGTTTTAGACTAGACTCACAGTTTTTTTGGTCAGTAAACTCCCTCAAAGACAATCAGCTTTTTATCTATTTGATTCTAGGCAGCTCCATGTTCCTATATCCATAACTACTGCCCTTATTAAGCCATGCCTTTGAAAATTTCCTTGAAGTATCCTTGACCTTATCAGGCTTTATGGAGGGAGCCATAATCTTAGTCTGTTTTTCATGAATCATTTTATCCTCCTGAAATAATGATTACTGGGAATTATATTCTTTTTTTTTTTTTTTTTTTTTTTTTTGAGGCAGAGTCTTGGTCTATCACCCAGGCTGGAGTGCAGTGGCAAGATCTTGGCTCACTGCAACTTCCACCTCCTGGGTTCAAGTGATTCTCTTGCCTCAACCTCCTGAGTAGCTGGGACTACAGGGGCATGCCATCATACCCAGCTAATTTTGGTAGTTTTAGTAAAGACAGGGTTTTGTCATGTTGGCCAAGCTGGTCTTGAACTCCTGACCTCAAGTGTTCCACCCACCTTGGCCTCCCAATGCTGGGATTACAGGCATGAGCCACCCGGCCCATATTAATTCTTCATGGGTTTTAATAATATGATACAACAACCCTACCCTTGATTTGATCCTTGATGCCAAACTGAGTTTTAATAGATTTTTGTTTAAAGATTTTCTTAATTTTATCTTTTACCAATTGCGAATGAGAATAACTTGATACATTCAATTCTAGAAGTCCCTGAATTTCTGGACTCCCTTTTTCACTCCTGCTTGCAAACTGGCCATGTTTTTTTTCTGGGCTCATTTCTTTGTTATAGTTCTTTTTTAAATGAAACTAGTACCTGCCATTATATACTAATAACATTCTGTTTACTATCTTTTTCACCTGAAATTCTAATTTCCTTAGGTAATTAGCTATCTTCCAGGTAATCTCAAGGAATACATTTACCAAATGTTTCATCATTCATTGCATAACAATAATTGTCCATATCTTAGGTTCTGATAACAGTTAATTTGTCACTCATAACCTGGCCTTTAAGCCAATGCCACAGTAGGTTTTTAAAAATTATTATTATTATGGCAAGAACACCCTCCCCCCTTCTAGGTACCAATTTCTGTTATTAAGGATGGGCGAGGATATTCTGTAAGAACTGTCAACACCTAAATGTTAGTGATTTAAAAAACAAAGTTTTATTTCTCATTTATACACAGTAGGTTACGAGGGCAGCCCTGCTCATTATGACCACTCAGGGCCCAGGCTGTTAGAGTAAGCACCACCTCAACATTGTGGGTCACAGCCATGCTAGAGGGAAAAGGGAGCTCTGTGAGGTCTCTAGCTGGCAATTACCTATCCCCGCTTGGAAGTAATGCCCTTCATTTCCATTTATTACTCATTGGTTAGAACTAGTTACCTAGTCTTTCCACAAGAGGGCCAGAAATCCTATGTGCCAGGAGGGAGGAGATCCAGAAGTAGTTGGTAAAGAACACTAACAGTTTTATGGCAAATGAAGACTTTGGGAATATAAATCTTTCCCATTTCACTCCTTAGGGGGCTTCAGGTTTGTTTTTTTTAAGAGTACACAGATATTAAGTTTTCATTGCCATTTGAAGATTCTTTATTACATTCCCTTTTGGAGAAAATATTAGTGTGAAGAATTTGATTTAGAGTCACCAGTTCAGAAATTAAATATGTTTTCTTTATGTCTGAGAAAAATTCATATGCTTTCAAAAATTATAAGTAGTAATTATCACAGGGTAAAGTTTTATATACTGATATAAATTATTTAACTTTTTAAAGAGTCTTATTGTATAATTATTTCTTTTCCTTCATAGATTTATGTTAGTAGGAGAGCCTTTTGCTGCTAAGACAAAAGTTCTGCATGTGCTGGCGGATACGCTAAGTTTAATGAATGAACATGGCTATGGAGAGGAAGAAAAGGTCATTTATAGAACTGTAAACCCCAAATCTATTACTATGGGCCAACTTTTTGGACAGTTTGACCCAGTGTCTCATGAGGTAAACTAAATATAAGTATTCCCAACTCTCTTATGGGAAGTGCGTGTTAAAACAAGAAATGTGAAGTATTTTCATAGTTTCACTCCTAAATCCAATTTTATGAGTCAAGCTTTCTAATTCTTTTTTTCCCCTCAGTGGACTGATGGTATTGTGGCTAACACTTTTAGAGAATTTGCCTCATCAGAAACATCTGACCGGAAATGGGTTGTATTTGATGGTCCTATTGACACTTTGTGGATAGAGAGCATGAACACAGTATTGGATGATAATAAAAAGGTAAATCATGATCAAAAGAGAAGCAGATTCAGCCATGATTAAGCAATTTTATATGTTCAACAATTAATCAACTAGGACTCTATTTAAAATAAAGGATGCAGCAAGTTGAGTAGGTTTATAAATTCTCTTTTCGATGAAAACTGTGCTATAGTAAGTCCTTGGCTTAATTTTTTTTATAGAATGAAAGTATAGTGTATTAAAATTACTGTGTTAGCCAGAAGACATAGTAATCTAGGGTGAGAATAAGTTGTTAAGAGACTTCAGTCTTATGGTTTCTTATAGAACTTTAATATTTTAGGATAAAATAACAAAAGCCTAATTCCTTTTGAAAACATGGAATGCTTCAGTGTTTATATATAGTATATCACCTTAGGCGCTATGAGATATACAAAAGAACTAGAAAGTGAAAGTATTCTAATATTTATTTTAATTGAAAGACAACATATATAAGGTATAATATGTATACCAATTTCAAGTGTAGATTCTATGATTTTCTAAATGTGTTTGTACACTCACATAATCGTCACCCAAAAAATGACACATGAAATTTCCTATACCCTACAAGTTTCACTCATGTTCCTTCCTAGTTTGTTTATCTTCCTCCAGAGATAATCACTCTTCTGACTTCTATGATGAATTAGTTTTGCCAACTCTTGAACTTCATATATTGGAATCATACTCTTTAGTGTTTTTTTTTAAATCAATGTATGTGTGATGTTCATATTGTTGTAGTTCAGTTTTGTTAACTTTTTTCTTTTATGTCTATATTAGTATCCTAGTGTGTGAATATATCACAAATTATTTCCGTACTTACATGAAATGACTGCCCTACTAAATAAGCAAACTCATTTAATTAGCATTTAAAGATATACTCAAGGCCGGGCTTGGTGACTCATGCCTGTTATCCCAGCACTTTGGGAGGCTAAGGCAGGTGGATCATTTGAGGTCAGGAGTTCGAGACCAGCCTGAGCAACATGGTGAAACCCTGTCTCTACTAAAATACAAAAAAAAAAAAAAATTAGCTGGGTGTGGTGGCGCGTGCCTATAATCCCAGCTACTCAGGAGGCTGAGGCAGGAGAATCACTTGAACCCAGGGGCAGAGGTTGCAGTGAACCAAGATCACACCACTGTACTCCAGCCTGGGCAACAGAGTGAGACTCCGTCTTAAAAAAAAAAAAAAGATATACTGAAGTACTTTGTCATAGGTGATTAGTCATTCACATTCCTTCTTTCATTCATTCAGTAATATTGGTTGAGCTGAGGGTGGAAAGTAAATGAAGAAGCAGGAAGGTTATTCTAATTGTAGAGTGAAGTCTAAGGGTTCAGAGCCAAGTGGATGGATTGTCTCTTACTGCATGAGAAGGAATTATGAAAAGACAGTTATAGGTGAGTGTATAGATTTGATCGTGGAAATTTGAAGGCAAATCCTTCTGATGATTTCTCTTTTCTTCGTGAAGTGATGGGCCTTGGTTCTTTGCAAAATTGAGGATAAAGGAAGAGACTTAAATTAGCCATTGTGGAAGATGGGAAAGAGAGCTATCTAGGAAAACATAGAAGGATTTCTGGCTAGCACTGAGAGCCTGATTGAGTAGAAGACCATAAGTTATTATTAGTAGTACCAAGGTCTGCCTTTTTGAGATACTCTCTGCCAGTCTAAGCAGCTTAGGCGTAGGTAATATTGCAGGCCTGGAAATATAGTAAGACTTTAAAGATATTGACATGAGAATGGTAGAAGCACTAGACCACAGGACAGAAGCTGCCTAATGAAAGAAGTGAAAACATCAGGGATGTGAAAAATCTTGTGAAAATGAGCAAGTATAGTAGGAGACAATGAATGAAATAACTGGATGGATTGGAGGCTGTGGGCAGAGACTGAGATACTTGAATTTAATATTTCAGAATTGTGTAGTATTTCTGGAGAGAAGGTCCCAGATACATAAAGTGGACAGCTGGAGTGGAACAAGGTGGTCAAGAATCTGATGGGCTGCTGTGTTGAGATTCTCAGTCTTTATAAATACCAGATCAGGCCAGAGTTATAGTAGAGAAAGAGATTAGGCCAAGTTCCAAGGACTTTAGCTATTGAGGAGGGAATCATTGGGTGCTGTTGAGTGGCAGGAAAAAAGCAGGGGTTGTCAAGGGTGGTAACTGGGGTGGAATAGAAGTAGTTGGGAAACAACACAGGGCAGTGAGGAGAATGCTGACCCTACCTTTCACATTTGTGGAGAGTTAGGAGGATGTCTGCTGAAATAATCTGGTCAAAGATTGAAAGTATTCTAGACGAGTACGTCCAGTAGATCTTTTTACAATACTGCAACTATCTGCGTTCTCTGAGAAGGTAGCCACTAGCCACATGTGGCTACTGAGCATTTGAAGTGTGGCTTAGTGCAGTTGAAGAACTGAATTTTAAATTTTATTTAGTTTTGGTTAAAATTAAATATAAATAGCCATATATGGCTAGCAGCTACCATATTGGACAATCCACCTCTAGATCATTCATTTATTTTACAGCTAAGAAATCCACAAATGTTAAATTTCTCATTGTTGACATGTGATTAGATAGGGGCAAAACTGGAACTAAAAGTGATGATTGTAAAAGCAGAAAGGAAGCACTGAAAACTAAATGTAGAAGAATTTAAAAGACTTAGTAATAAGTTAATTTAGGTATCAAGTTAATAATAATTATTAATACTATTAAAAGTTAATGATAATTCCAAAGGTGCAAGCCAGACAGATTGAGGAGATAGGATGGCTTTAATAATAGACAAGATAGAAATTCGAGGGAAAGGAAGCAGTGGATAAATTCAGTTTTTGACATGTTTGATAAAAGAAGAAATGTTTTAGATTAAGAGAGACCAAGGAGACATAAAAAACTCAAGGCATAGTCTTGGATTGAATTTTGCTTTCAACTGAGGAAATTTGAATATTGACTGAGTATTAGATGATAATAAAGAATTATTAATTTTGTTAGGTGTGATAATGTTATTGTGATTACATAGAAAATATACTTATTTTTTGGAGACATTGGCACTTGGATGTGAAATGCCATGATGTCTATAATGCTCTTTAAAATGTTTTTTTAAAAGGGCAATGGCAGTATGGCAAAATCTTAACATTGATTAAATCTAGGAGCTGGGTATATGAGTACTCATGCTATTCTCTATTTTCTGTTTTTTAATTTAATAAAAAGGTCTATGGTCACTTTATAAATTCAGGAGTATTTCACTTAATTTTCTTAATAGCTGATATTTGTATAGGATTTTATAGGTTTTGGACTTTGTCTTATAGTCCTCCTTCCCACAGTTATACAAGAGAGATATTATCCCTGTTCTATAGATGAAGAGACTGAGACTCGGAGATGTTAAGTATTTGCTTAACAGTAATAATTAACAGGGCTAGACCTAGAATTAAGATTTTCTGGCTTCCATTCTAATTCTTAGTCCATTATATCACAGGAGCTACTTTATCTTATACATAGTATAAATTGTTATCTGAGAAGCTTGAAATTTAAAAAAATAAATGTTTGAAAAATAATTGCCTTTAGCTTTGCCTTATGAGTGGAGAAATCATTCAGATGTCCCCCCAGATGAGCCTCATCTTTGAAACAATGGACCTTTCCCAGGCGTCCGTAAGTTCATAATTTAATACAATAGCAGTTTGTTCATTTCTTCATTCTTTAATTTAGCCAATAAGTATTTTTTATTATATGTCAGAAAATGGGTTAGGCACTGGGAATACAAAGATGAATAAGACACAGTTTATACTTGTTTAGGGAGAATGAGAAGGATGTTAATAAATAATCCCAATACACAGCTACATGTTAGTGCTTTAAGAGTGTGAAGAGGATGGCTGGGCACGGTGGCTCACGCCTGTAATCCCAGCACTTTGGGCAGATCACCTGAGGTGGGAAGCTCAAGACCAGCCTGACCAACATGGAGAAACCCCGTCTCTACTAAAAACACAAAATTAGCCAGGCGTGGTGGTGCATACCTGTAATCCCAGCTACTCGTGAGGCTGTGGCAGGAGAATCGCTTGAACCCAGGAGGCGGAGGTTGCAGTGAGCTGAGATTGGGCCATTGCACTCCAGCCTGGGCAACAAGAGCAAAACTCCGTTTCAAAAAAACAAAGAAAAAGTGTGGAGAGGAGTGAGCATCTGTGAGGAGGATGGATAGAGGAGCACCATGGAAGGTAACTGAGTGTTTGGTCTGATTTTGAGGAAGATGTAAGATTTCTCCAGGGAGATTGGATTTGGAAATCCTAGGCGTTTCCAAATCAAGATAATGTTTAAAGATATGGAGCCTTTACATGTCTGGGGAACTGAACTGCAAATAGTTTTCTGTATGGGGAACGTCTAGACTGTGTGAAGCTCTGTGAGGCAGATGGGAGCTAGATTATGAAGGATCTCATAAGTCATCCTAAGAAGTAGTTAATAATTGCCAGGTGCCACTGGTATAAAAGCAACTGTGCAAAAAGAAAATTGTGTCTTTTTTCCCTAGCCTGCCACTGTAAGCCGTTGTGGTATGATTTATTTGGAGCCCTCACAGTTAGGATGGGAACCGCTTGTGTCTTCTTGGTTGAATTCACTGAAAGGACCTCTGTGTGAACCAGAACATCAAGCTCTTCTGAAAGGACTTTTTGCCTGGTTAATACCACCCTCTTTAAAGCAGCGTAAGAAAAAATGCAAGGTAATCCTATACTTCTCTGACCTATTCAAGTTTCTTTGTTTCCATTCAACTTGACTAAGTCTAAAGTCACAGTGGTTGGTAGAATGAATAACTAAAACCAGTTTGTCCTTATGCATTTACTATCCACTGTTGATTTTATATTGCTCAAGTTATAGCCGAATAACTCAGGGGTTGAATTTATTCCTGCTAAACTATTTGTATACAACCATAGTGTCTGAAGCTTTACAAATTCTAATTACTTTTCGTATTTCAAATTATTTTAAGTATGTGCCTGTAAAAACTCACTTGTATATTTAGTGAGTTTATGAGTTATTTAATATTTAGTATTTTATGAAAAAACTTTACATATTGTATTAGCTTCCCAGGGCTGTCATAACAAATTGCCACAAACTTGATGGCTAAAGCTACAGACACAGTGGCTCACTCCTATAATCCCAGCACACTTTGGGAAGCTGGGGTGGGCAGATCACTTGAAGTCAGGAGTTTGAGACTAGTCTGGCCAATATGGTGAAACCCTGTCTCTACTAAAGGTATAAAAATTAACCAGGCGTGGTGGTGCATGCCTGTAATCCCAGCTACTCAGGAGGCTGAGGCAGGAGAATCACTGGAAGCCAGGAGATGGAGGTTGCAGTGAGCCAGGATCACGCCACTGCACTCCAGCTTGGGCAACAGAGCAAGACTCTGTCTCAAAAAAAACCCCCAAAACCCAGAAAACACCCCAAAACCAGAAATTGATTCTCTCACAGTTCTGGAGACCAGAAGTCCAAAATCAGGATGTTTGTAGGGCTATACTTCCTCAGAAGCTCTAAGGGAGACTCTTTCCTTACCTCCTCCAGATTCTGGTAGCCTCAGGTGTTCCTTTGCTTGTGGCTACACAACTGCAACCTCTTCTTCCATGTTCATATGGCCTTCTTTTTTTTTTTTTTTTTTTTTTAATTTTATTTATTTATTTTTGAGACAGAATCTTGCTCTGTCACCCAGGCTGGAGTGCAGTGGCGCGATCTTGGCTCACCGCAACCTCTGTCTCCCAGGTTGAAGCAGTTCTCCAGCCTCAGCCTCCTGAGTAACTGGGATTACAGGCATGTGCCACCACACCCAGCTAATTTTTTTATATTGTTAGTAGAGACAGGATTTCTCCATGTTGGCCAGGCTGGTCTTGAACTCCTGACTTCAGTTGATCCACCCACCTCGGCCTCCCAAAATTCCGGGATTACAGGCATGAGCAATTGCACCTGGCCAATCTTCACACGGCTTTCTACTTCACATGTCTCTTCTCCATGTGACACTTATAAGGACTTAGATGTCTTCCTCCTGAGATTTTTAACTTAATTGCTTCTTCGGAGATCTTTTTCCATATAAGATCACATTTATAGGTTCCTCAGATTAGAACATGGAAATATCTTTTTGGGGACCATTGTTCAACCACTACCACCATCACCTACACACACACACACACACATAGTAGCTTCTTACATGTAAATAAATATATTGATATAGAGAGGGGAAAAGAGATACTCGGTTTTATCCTAAACTGTTGTTTTAGGGATAGAAAAAAGTGCCATTTAAAAGAAAAAATGAACAATTCCACTTTATGAAGAGTCTGTATAGTGTCTTCATAGAGAAAATAGACAAAGTTCCTTGCAGTTTTAAAGCTCTAATGCTATATGTTGTAAATAATACAAAATAGGCTTCACCTTTCCACATAATGAGTAATGGATTTTCTTCTCATAGTTCATTCTCATCCAGTCAGTCCCCAGACTTTTTTTTTTTTTTGAGACTGAATCTCGCTCTGTCACCCAGGCTGGAGTGCAGTGGCACGATCTTGGCTCACTGCAAGCTCCGCCTCCCGGGTTCACGCCATTCTCCTGCCTCAGCCTCCCGAGTAGCTGGGACTACAGGTGCCCGCCACCATGCCCGGCTAATTTTTTGTATTTTTAGTAGAGACAGGGTTTCACCGTGTTAGCCAGGATGGTCTCGATCGCCTGACCTCGTGATCCGCCCACCTTGGCCTCCCAAAGTGCTGGGATTACAGGTGTGAGCCACTTTTTTTTTTTTGAGATAGAGTCTTTGTCTCCCAGGCTGGAGTGCAGTGGCACTCCACCTTTCCTCCACCTTTCAGATTCATGTGATTCTCGTGCCTGAGCCTCCCAGATAACTGGGATTGCAGGCACAATTACAGTGCACACCACCACACCTGGCTAATTTTTGTATTTTTTTGTAGAGATGAGGTTTTGCTGCATTGGCCAGGCTGGTCTTGAACTCCTGGCCTCAAGCATTCTGCCAACCTCAGCCTCCCAAAGTGCTGGAATTACAGGCATGAGCCACTTGGCCCAGGCTCCAGGATCTATTGATTTTCCCTTCTTGATAATGTTTATACCTGTCTTCTTTCCATCCATGTTTCTGTGGCCACCTCCTCGCCCCACCCTTCCCATTATAGTATCCCAGTTCTGACCATCATCACTGCCTACCTGAATCAATACAACAGAGCTGCTCTGGTCCAGTCTACATCCTGCTACAGAATGAAGTTTCCAAAACACAAATCCTTTCTGTCTATTCCTTTATTTAAAATCCTCCGTTGGAACTGTCTTCCTCTTGTAATTAAGTCCTGAAAACAGCATATAAAAACCTTTTAGGATCTGACTCTTGTCTATTTCTCAAGCCTATTTTTGGGGCATTCCTCCTTCATACCCTATTTTCATAATCTACAGAATCCCCTTAATAATCTGTGTCTGCTCACATCTCCATTTCTTTGTATACATTCCCCTGCTTTGAATATCCTTCCCTTGTTCACCTGGCAAACTTACATTTTCCTTCTAAATTCGGCTCAGCTATTATTACTTCCTCCAGGAAGCCCTCCTTGATGTATCTCTCTCCCGTTTTCCTCTTTTTGTACTCCTCCAATTGTTTATCCCAAGCACTCTAGTAGCTTCCTCCTACCCTGAGACTTTCTCTGTCAATCATTATTATATTATTTTTGTCTATTTAATTTTAATATCACCCATTTTTAGGGATTCTATCTTTTATTTCCATATCTCTTAGCTTGCCACATAGGTATAGTGTGTTTTTCATAAATGTTTGTTGAATAAATAAATGAATGAATGGCTCTTAGAGACTTAGAACATTGTTATTGTTCCTTAGAACATTGTTTATTCTCTTACAGTAGCTAGTTTTCATTTATCAGAGAATTTAGAATATGTTATGTGCAACTGTACAGTTATGTATAATTGTATAATGTAATATGGGAAACTAAAATATTTTAGAAATGTTTTATCATGCCTACTTAAAGTTTTTAAGTTTAAATATTATAAAGACCTTATGAGGCTAGGTGTGGTGGCTCATGCCTGTCATCCCAGCACTTTGGGAGGCTGAGGCAGGAGGATTGCCTGAGTCCAGGAGGTTGAGGCTGCACTGAGCTGTGATCACACCACTGTACTCTAGCCTGGGTAACAGAGTGAGACCCTATCTAAAAAAAAAAAAAAAAAAAAAAAAAAATTAGCCTGGTGGTGTGCACCTATAGTCCTAACTACTTAGGAGGCTGAGGTAGGAGGATCCCTTAAGCCCAGGAGTTGGAGGCTGCAGTGAGCTATGATTGTGCAACTGGACTCCAGCCTGGGTGACAGAGTAAGACCCCATCTCAAAAAAAAAAAAAAAAAAAAGACCTTATTAAAACCATGTATGCCTTTATCAGTTTTTAAAAATAAAATGTTTATCTTCTTATTTTCTAAATAAGATGAAAATTAAGAAAGTTATCTTATTTTCACCTTGCAGGAACTGATTCCTACCAGCAATAGCAATGTGGTTGTATCTCTCACACGCCTCTTTGAAGTGCTACTTTGTAATGTGGTAGAAAATGATCCTACTAGCAAGCACATTCGTGTTTGGATTATGGTTGGTTTTATACTTTATGTAGTTTTAAATTACAGAATAAATTATGCTTCTGGTACATGATGTTTCTATTGAGAAAAACATGATAAGATCCAAAGCTGGTTTTTTTGGTGAGTATTAAAAGAATAGCTTGAGACACTAAAGTTGCCCTGACACCTGGTATTCTGATATTAAAAAGCACTTTAAAGAAATTAAAATGTCAGAAGGAATCAAAACTATCCTTTTTTTTTTTTTTTTTGAGACAGCAGAATCTCACTCTCACCCAGGTTGGAATGCAGTGGTGTGATCTCAGCTCACTGTAACCTCCGCCCTTCTCCCCAAGGTTCAAGTGGTTCTCCTGCCTCAGCCTCCCAAGTAGCTGAGATTACAGGTGCCTGCCACTGTGCCTGGCTAATTTTTGTATTTTTAGAAGACACGGAGTTTCACCATCTTGGCCAGGCTGGTCTTGAACTCCTGACCTCGTGATCCAACTGCCTTGGCCTCCCAAAGTGCTGGTATTACTAGTGTGAGCCACTGCGCCTGGCAACTATCCTGTTTGTTTGTTTTTATTGTTTTGTTGTTTGAGACGGAATCTTGCCCTGTTGCCCAGGCTGGAGTGCAGTGATGTGATCTCGGCTCACTGCATCCTCTGCCTCCTGAGTTCAAGCGATTCTCCTGCCCCAGCTTCCTGAGTAAGCTGGAATTACAGGCACATGCCACCAAGCCGAGCTAATTTTTTTAATCTTTAGTAGAGATGGGGTTTCACCATGTTGGCCAGGCTGGTTTCAAACTCCTGACCTCAGGTGATCTGCCCACCTCGGTCTCCCAAAGTGCCAGGATTACAGGCGTGAGCCACCACGCCCAGCCAACTATCCTATTATTTATGAAAGATTACAATTTTATCAACAATGAGATAATGTAATATTAAACAAATTTGGACATTAGGTGAATTAATTTTATTAATTAATTAATGTTAAACCAGCATGTAGACAACGTAAAAGCTAGCTATGAAAGACCAGGCGTAGGCCGGGTGATGTGGCTCATGCCTGTAATCCCAAAACTAGTGTTTTAGCTTTCTTCCATATCTGTCAGTGTTACCGTTTATAAAAGTATCACGGGGGCCGGGCGCGGTGGCTCAAGCCTGTAATCCCAGCACTTTGGGAGGCCGAGACGGGTGGATCACGAGGTCAGGAGATCGAGACCATCCTGGTGAACATGGTGAAACCCCGTCTCTACTAAAAAATACAAAAAACTAGCCGGGCGAGGTGGCGGCCCCTGTAGTCCCAGCTACTCAGGAGGCTGAGGCAGGAGAATGGCGTGAACCCGGGAGGCGGAGCTTGCAGTGAGCTGAGATCCGGCCACTGCAACTCCAGCCCGGGAGACAGAGCGAGACTCCGTCTCAAAAAAAAAAAAAAAAAAAAAAAAAAAAAAGTATCACGGGAATAGTTTACCTGTATAACCTTCAAGTTTCATTTTTCCTGAACATTTTATTCTGTTGGTAAACCTAAAACCTAAATGTTTTAAGTGGTTCAGAATCACTTCAAGAGAGTTATATAGATTGATACCTAGGTGAAATTTTTCTCTGAATATATATTTACTTTTGGACTAGATAAGGCATGTACCTAGAGTACAATTCAAAAGGCAAAAGTGGGTTTTCCCCACTTTTCCATAGCAGTCCCCCAGCCACACTGAAGGCAGCTAATATTACCAGTGCCCTATATAGAATTCTAGAAGTATTTTATGCACACACTCTTTTACATGTATACATTTAAAAATACATTAGCATACATTATGTACTGATTTGCATCATTTCTCCATTGTAATATGTCATTTTCATATTAGTGCTTATAGAGTGACCTTCTTTTTTAACAGCTGTGTGTATTTCAGTGTATTAGAATCCAATTAAGCAGACCATTGTTGAAGAACAATTTGGGTTGCTTTTGATCTTTTGCTATTACAAATAGTGCTGCAGTGAATATTCTTGTACATGTATCATTTTCACAGGTGGAAATATATTTGAGTATAAACTCCCACAAGAGAAATTCCTAGGTTATTTGGGAAGGACATTTTATTTATTTATTTTTATGTTTAAAAATATTTTGTAGAGATGGGGTCTTACTATGTTCCCCAGGCTGGTCTCAAATTCCTGGCCTTAGGCAATCCTTTTACCTTCCAAAGCTTTGGGTTTACAGGTGTGAACCACTCTACCCCGCCAGTATGGGCATTAAAATTTTGATAGAGTCTGGGCGCAGTGTCTCACACCTGTAATCCCAGCACTTTGGGAGGCCAAGGTGGGTGGATCACGAGGTTACGAGATCGAGACTATCCTCGCTAACATGGTGAAACCCCATGGTCGTGGGCGCCTGTAGTCCCAGCTACTTGGGAGGCTGAGGTAGGAGAATAGCTTGAACCTGGGAAGCAGAGGTTGCAGTGAGCTGAGATCGCACCACTGCACTACAGCTTGGGTGAGAGAGTGAGACTCCATCTCAAAATAGAAAAAAAAATTTTTTTTTTAAATAGATATTGGGCCAGGCATGGTAACTTATGCCTGTAATCTTAGCACTCTAGGAGGCTGAGGCGGGTGGATTGCCGAGTCTAAGAGTTCAAGACCAGCCTGAGTAACATAGCAAAACCCCATCTCTACTTAAAGAACAAAACAAAAAATTAGTCAGGCTTTGTGGTGTATGTCTGTAGTCCCAGCTACTTGGGAGGCTGAGACACAAGAATCACCTGAACTGGGGAGGTTGAGGTTGCAGTGAGTTGAGATGGTGCCCCTGTTCTCCAGCCTGGGCAACCAGAGTGAGACCCTGTCTCAAAAAAAAAAAGAAAGAAAGACATGTATTTTGATAAAAATTGCCAGAGAAATTATTATGTGGCTTAGCGCTGCTCCATTCCACTTTATTTACATTTATGACCTTGTTCAAGTAGGGTGAGCACATCCTAATATATTGAATTTTGGTTACATTTCTTCTAAAATGCCTTTTAAAATAATTGCTATAAGTTAACATTTTTCTCCACCAACAGGCTTGCTTTATATTCTCTTTGATTTGGTCGATTGGAGGAAGTTGTGATACAGATGGCCGTCATGTTTTTGATGCTTTCATACGATTAATCATACTGGGAAAAGATGAAGAAAACCCAGTGCCAGATTCTGTGGGTAAATGGGAATGCCCATTTGATGAAAAAGGCCTGGTCTATGACTACATGTATGAGGTATGATGTAGCTTGGTATGGTAAGGTAAAACACAAAGGCTTGGATCAGCAGACAAAGCTCCTGGGTTTCCATCCTAGAGTTATTTTGACTCCTGTGGTGAGCTTTTTAAGCTCCCTTCTTTTTAGTTTCACCTTCCATAACTTGTTGGCTGTATAAATAAATTTGCTTTAATAAAATTTTTATAATTTCATATTTAAATTAAATTTATTTTTCAATTTTATTAAATAAGTCCCCAAAGCATTTTTTAAACAGCAAGTATTTGAATAATTATTTGATTCACACAAATTTTATTTCATTCTCCATAAGATCTAGATAGAGCATTAGTTGTAATTTCATCTAAATCTCAAGTTTTATGATAAGGAAGTAAACCTAAAAAGGTTAGTGACTAGCAGAGCCAGAACTTGACACAAGTTCTCCTGATAGTGCAGGACCCTTTCCCCAAAACCATACTAACACAGAATTTTAAGAATATGGCCAGAAAGAGAGTTTCATCGTCATTAGCCATAGCAGGAAGTCAATAAAAGTGAAAAAGAGGTGGTAACACAAGAATATTCTTTAAGAATCGAAAATAAATACCAAACTATCCAGCTTAGAGAAGGTAAAGGTCTCTAGGAAGGGGAAAGTGACAGTAGGGAAATGCTGTTTTTCTTAACCTTATACATCTTTTGACTGTAAAATCTGTACATATATGATGTTGATAAAAATAAAAGCTAAAACTTAAAAAAATACAAATATGAATTCCTAAAGAAACATTCACCCAAACTTACAGTTACCATAATTCAAACATATAACATACATGTACAATTTGCTCAAAAATAGGAAAAGATTTTGAGATTCCAGCCACAGCTCTGAAATAGGGTCCTAGGGGGCTACTTTGGCAGGTATTAAAAGTTTTTTTACTTAATAGTGGAAGGGCTGGGGGTCTCCAGGGAGGGGTCAAAACAACCTGGAGAAGAAGATAATGGTTGGGGGTGGAGTGAAGATTGGGAGACACTCAGAGGTGTCAGGACAGCAGTTATTTAGCCAGTGATTCAGAAGAATTTCGGTATCATAACAATTAATACAACTATGCTGATATATATCCTGGTTGTTTCAGTCTGGATCAAAATGCCAAATAGAATAATGTTAGAGAAACAAATACAGTGGTTTTATGTGATATTTTATTTTTAGTTAGATTATTGCCCATTTATTTTAAAATATAAAAGGTAAAGCCAAAATCCAGGAAATTGTGACTTGAGGTACATTAGAGTGGCTTTCAAATAAATACTTGATGTATGCAGAAGGACATCTTGAAGGCATTTGGGGAATATTGGAGTGTTAAGGAGACATAAAGGCAAAAGTATCTGAAATGTTAGATATGTTGAATATGTGATAATAAAAGTTATATTATGTTTTTCAGGTTATTAAAAAGGAAAATTGAAAATATGTATTTTTTAAATTGAGTGGTGTTTTCATGAATGCTTATTTTATTAATCTGCTTAGGACTTAAAATATGCTATATGTGTTCTTTTATATGAATATAATATTTCATTAAAAGGGGGACGACTAAAGTTTTTAAAAGCTAATTTAATAGTATAAGTGTTGAAAAGAGCCTTTCAGATACGGCAAGTACATGGTTTTAATACTTTAAAACTTATATTTTCTTGTAGTTGAAAAACAAAGGTCGCTGGGTCCATTGGAATGAATTAATTAAAAATACTAATTTAGGAGATAAACAAATCAAGATTCAAGATATCATAGTCCCTACGATGGACACAATTAGATATACGTTTCTAATGGATTTGAGTATTACCTATGCAAAGTAAGGAACTCTGCTATAAACAAGCATTTTGAATGTAAAAGTACCATTTTAATAGGATTATGGCAAATTTTGAAGTATTTAAGATCATCCTTTTTCAGATAACTGAAATCCTGGGGGACTTGTTGACATGTTGAAAGTGACATCTGTTGCTATTGGCAAACCTGGAATGCACATTTCCCATTGCCCACTCCAAAGCCCTTGCCATCATACCTTGCTGCCTCATAAGTCACCTTACATTTTTGATTTGTAACAGCACACTGAAAGTCTGCTGTAGTGTTACTGTTAAAAAGGTATGCAGTCTACTTAAAGATTCAGTGTACTCCTGAGACATCAAAGTAACCATGATCCACATTCTCGTATTACATTTAGCATTTTCATGTATGTCCTATGCTAGTTCTGGATTCTATAACTTAAGATGAATATTAAAAACTCAGAAGAGTCCATCAAAAATAAAGACACATGAAGCTGATCAAAAGCCTAGATATGTACTGTTTGCATATCCATACCGACTTTCTTAATAACATTTAATAGTTACTTTTCTTTTAAAACACAAGGCATAATTTATAATTCATACTATTTAAACTAAACAAGTTTATATAATCATAAATGTCATTTTTTGATAAAGAACCTGTTTCTGAATGCATTCTGTAACCAATTTTACCTTGTTTTAAAAAAAAAAAGGAAAAATAGCTTATGAGGGAAAATTAGTTTACCCCTACTTTGTGTCCGTAGTTGCATTTTTGCATTTAGAAGCTAAGCAAGGAAGACAGTTGCCAATTCTGTGACATTTCTAGTATAGCAGTTCTTTTTTTTTTTTTTTTTTTTAGACAGGGTCTCACTCTGTCACCCAGTCGGGAGTACAGAGGTGCAATCACGGCTCACTGCAGTCTTGACTTCCTAGGCTCTAGCGATCCTCCCACCTCAGCCTCTCAAGTAGCTGGGACTATAAGCATGCACCACTATGCCTGGCTTTTTTTTTTTTTTTTTTGGTAGAGACAGGTTGCCCAGACTCATCTTGAACACCTGAGCTCAAACAAACCACCCGCTTCAGCCTCTCAAAGTGCTAGGATTACAGGTGTCAGCCACCGTGCCTGGCAATACAGTTCTTTCGTGCCAAGAACCATTTGTCAGAATAATACTTTTAAATGAATAAGTACAAATAGAATTATAAAGTAAACCATATATATACATTTATTTATTTATTTATTTATTTATTTATTATTTATTTAAGACAGAGTCACTTGCACTCTGTCTCCCAGGCTGGAATGCAGTGGCGTGATCTCTGCTCACTGCAACCTCTGCCTCCTGGGTTCAAGTACTTCTCCTACCTCAGCTTCTGGAGTAGCTGGGATTACAGGCACCTGCCACCACGCCCGGCTAATTTTTTGTATTAAACATACAAAAAGTAGAGTCGGGGGTTCACCATGTTGGCCAGGCTGGTCTTGAACTCCTGGCCTCAAGTGATCCACCCACCTTGGCCTCCCAAAGTGCTGGGATTACAGGCTTGAGCCACCGTGCCTAGCCTGTTTTTTTTCTTTTTGTATTGAAATACATTTATTAAAATATTGAACATATTTGGGCTGTAGTAGTAAATATATATGTTTATTAACACATTAAATAACAAGATCTGTCAGTGGATCTGATGACTATAATACCTTTGAAGAAGGAATGGGCATGAGTGATATTTTTGAGATACTGTAAGAATTGTAATGTGTAGGATAATAGCTATGATTTCTACTGGTGACAAAGACACAGGTACTACTCATACAATTGCTACATTTTAGTTACAGGATAGCAAAAGTAAAGGTATAAACTTTTTGTCATTCAAGTTCACAGATTCTCTGAATTCTACGAATGTTTTTAGTTGGTTCATGGACCCCAAGTTAAGAACAGAAATTTATTAGTATTATTTTAATAAATAGATTTTCATAGAGCTAGTGTTAGACTGGAACATGTAGATGAATTCTCAGGGGTCACTCTGGTTCTAAAAGAACTTTAATTTTGTGATCATATTTCAGTAACAATTTTCAAAATTAATACTGGCATAGTTTGGCTCACTTAGATGACCCCTTAGAACTGAATATGGCTACTACTCAGTTTCAGTGCCTTTCTGTTTGTCTTTTTTGTTGTTGTTGTTAGACAGAGTTTCACTCTTATTGCCCAGGCCGGAGTGCAATGGCACAATCTCAGCTCCCCGTAACCTCTGCCTCCCGGGTTCAAGTGATTCTCCTGCCTCAGCCTCCCAAGTAGCTGGGATTACAGGCATTTGCCACCATGCCTGGTTGATTTTGTATTTTTAATAGAAATGGGGTTTCTCCATTGTTGGTCAGGCTGGTCTCGAACTCCTGACCTCAGGTAATCTGCCTGCCTCAGCCTCCCGAAGTGCTATGATTACAGGCATGAGCCACCGTGCCCGGCCTGTGTTTGTCTTTATGTATTGTGTATTAACAAGTTATCACTCAAAATGATAGTATTTTATTTTTAATGCAGCATTTCTCAAACTGGGATTGTCCAGAGTTTTGTGAACATAAACTCATATGACTACTTTTCCCCTTAAAATTAGTTGTGATCACTTAAGAATGGGAAACCTTGCTTGAAGCCTCACTGAATGGGGAATTCCTTAGTGTTTGCTTTTAGACAAATATTTTCAGTTAGTAATTGAATTCATTTAAAAATGCTATTAACAGTATACATATACATAACTGTTAGCTTTAGAATTCACTGTCATTCCATCTCTCACAAAACCTTTGGCTATTGAGATCACTGGGAAACAGCTTACAGCTGTCTTACTGTCATCCCCTTGTTATTCACATGCTGCCCCCATGTCTCTACAGTAAAAGGACAAATACAGCTCTTTTCTGAAGAGACAGATTTTGACTTTCTGCTCTGAAAAGTTAAGCATATTATTACTTGTTTCGTAAGTGTTTTGTATAAGTGACATTACATCTATTCAAATAAGAGTTTATTACTATTAAAGTATCTGCAAGGCCAGGCCCAGTGGCTCCTGTCTGTAATCCCAGTGCTTTGGGAGACTGGGATGAGAGGATCACTTGAGGCCAAGAGTTTGAGACCAGCATGGGCAACATAGCCAGGCCCTGTCTCTTCAAAACATTAAAAGTTAAAAAAAAAAATTAGCCTGGTGTGGTGACATGCCACCTATAGTCCTAGCTACTTGGGAAGCTGAGGCAGGAGGATCACTCGAGCCCAGAAGTTTGAGGCTGCAGTGAGCTATGATTGTGCCACAGAGTGAGACTTTATCTCAAAAAATAAAAATAGATCAGGCATGGTGACTCATGCCTGTAATCCCAGCACTTTGGCAGGTGGATTACTTGAGGTCAGGAGTTGGAGACCAGCCTGGCCAACAGAGTGAAACCCGTCTCTACTAAAAATACAAAAATTAGCTGGATGTGGTGGTGCACACCTATAGTCCCAGCTACTTGGAAGGCTGAGGCAGGGGGATTGCTTGAACCTGGGAGGTGGGGGTTGCAGTGACCCAAGATCACGCCACTGCACTCCAGCCTGGGGAACTAAGTGCAACTCTGTCTCAAAAAAATAAAATAAAATAAAAAGATACAAAATAAAGTCTCCGCAACGTTATGTAAAAATGTATGCCAATCATTACTTTTATCTGTCTCTCATGAAATAATAACTATAGGTAAAAAATGAGTTTTTAATGAAGATGATTTGATTCTTATGTAAGCTTTTAACTACCACCTCCTTTAGTAGAAATGTATTCTGACTTTTTTCCATTTTGAATAATATATTCATTGTTTTCATTAAGGCCACTCCTTTTTGTGGGTCCAACGGGTACAGGAAAATCTGTGTATGTGAAGGATAAGCTAATGAATCACTTGGAAAAGGACAAATACTTTCCTTTTTATGTTAACTTATCTGCACGGACCAGTGCCAATCAGGTTCAGGTTAGTTTAAAGACAGAAACGTGGGTCTGTCATTAATATTTTGTCTTATTTGCTCAGTATTTAAAATTGTACATTAAATAAGCAACTGTGTAAATCTATGAATTTAAATAAAACTTTCAAATGTTTGAGGAATTACAAGTTTTTGAAATTAATGAGAAAAGTTTCAGAGGACATTTTTACATTAATAGTGGGTTATTGAGCTTTATTACCTGTTTGTTTGTTTTTTTGTTTTGTTTTGTTTTTGTTTTTGTTTCTGTTTTTTAGCCTGAGAAGAAGCAACAATTGATTTCTTAACTGGTGAAGGGAGTATAAAAGACACACACACACACAGGGTGGGGCGGGGGTGGGGAGATCCAGGGAGAAATGAGAGAACTTTGAATTGTTCTCTCAAGACCCTCCTGGATGGGCCTTAGGGGCATTTGCTGCTCTCTGGACCTTTCATACCATGGGCCTGTGACAGGAACCACGTTGAGTGCATCCCACCCTTTGCCTTCAAATGTGTCAAGGTGAAACTACTTCATGAAACCTTTTCTAATTGCCATTTTCATCATCCATTCCTAAATTTATGCCTATCCATTCTCTCCCGGCCTCATTTCTGTTGTTTTAAGTCTATATGCTTCACTGAGCTTCAAAATCTTACAAATTTAGGACACTTACTGTGGAGCTTTATTTGAATGAAAATAATTTCAGTTTATTTTTCCAATGGACAAGTGAGTTCCAAAAGCATTAGAACTATAAGAAAGCATCCACATTTGTTTTAGCTAATAGATACATTCTTGAGTACAGATGGACACAAAGAAGGGAACAACAGAAATCGGGGCCTACTTGAGAGTGGAGCCGGGCAGGAGGGTGAGGATTGAAAAACTGCCTATTGGGTACTATGCTTATTACCTGAGTGATGAAATAATCTGTACACCAAACCCTCACAACACACAATTACCCATATAACCTGCATGTGTACTCCCTGAACCTAAAATAAAAGTTGGAAAGAAAAATTATTCAGTGAAGAAAAAAATGAAAATATGTTGCTTGTCCAATGAGGAAAATATTGTAGAAATTTTGGTGACATTTGTGGAAATATTGTAGAAACATGCATATACTATACAAATATAATACATAAATATATGTGTGTAACAATTGTGAGTGCATAGGATTTCAATAAATGTTTGAATGATGTTGATTGTGAAGTTTAGTATCACCCTAAATATGAATAAATAAAAACAAACACTATATATAATGCTGCTTGATATGATTTCCCTACAGAAACTTAAACTTTTTTTTTTCTGATGTTAAATATGGTATTTTATGTTAAGTTAATCATTGATAAATTAAGCAAATAGTCATTGTTACTGGTAAAAATCCCATGGATTCTGGCAAAATAGGTTGTTTTACTTGTTGATACTGATTTAACATAAGTATGAAAATAAATTCCTAATTCAGTTATAGGTAAATATACCACTCTTCCTTTATATTTTAGAACATTATCATGGCTAGATTGGATAAAAGACGCAAAGGAGTCTTTGGACCACCTATGGGAAAGAAGTGTATAATTTTTATAGATGATATGAATATGCCTGCATTGGAGAAGTATGGAGCTCAACCTCCTATTGAATTATTACGACAATTTTTTGACTGTGGACATTGGTAACTATTTAATTCGATAAGTTATGCTGAAGTTATATCTCAGTTTTTATTTTAGGTTTTTTAAGTAAAATAATATATTTTTTGAGATATTTAAGGAAAAGAATGATTGCTCAGATTTTCCTGTACATGAAGGCTTTCTAATATCTTTCAAAAAGACTGTTTTAAATTGAGAGGAAGGTACAGATATTTCCTGTATACTCCCTGCCCCCAACACATGCATAGTCTCCTCAATCTCAACAGCCCCACCAAATTGGCACATTTGTTACAATTGATAAGCCTACATTGCTATATCACAATCACCCAAAGTCCATAGTTTAGGGTTTGCTTTATGTGTTGTACATGCTATGGGTTTGGAGAAATGTATATTATATGTATCCATCATTATAATATCATAGAGAGTATTTTCACTGCTGTAAAGATCCTCTGTTCTCTTTTCATTCCTCCCCCAACTTCAGCCCCTTTGTAAGAGATCCATTGATCTTACTCTCTCTATAGTTTAGCCATTTTCAGAATGTCATATAGTTGGAATAATACAGTATATAGCCTTTTCAGATTAGCTTCTTTCGTTTAGTAATATGCATTTGAGTTTCCTTCATATGTTCTCATGGCTTGATAGCTCATTTCTTTTTAGCACTGAGTAACATTCAATTGTCTGGTTATACCACAATTAATCCATTAACCTACTGAAGGACATCTTGGTTGCTTCCAAGTTTTCAACAATTATGAATAAAGTTGCTGTAAACATTTGTGCACAGGTTTTACATGGACATAAGTTGTCAACTTCTTTGAGTAAATACCAAGGAACACAATTGCTGAACAATGTGGTAAGAATATGTTTAGTTTTGTAACAAACCACCAAACTATCTTCCAAAATAACCATACCATTTGCATTCCCATCAGGAATCAATGAGAGTTAGTGTTGTTCCACGTCTTCTCTGGCATTTGGTATTGTCAGTGTTCTAGATTTTGGCCATTCTAATGAGTGTGTGGTGGTATTTCATTGTTTTAATTTGCATTTCCCTGACGTATGGTAAGAAGCATCTTTTAATATGTTTATTTGCCCTCTGTGTATCTTACTTGGTGAGGTGTCTGTTAGGGTCTTTGACCATTTTTAAATTGGGTTGTTTGTTTTATTATCATTTAGTTTTAAGAGTTCTTTGTATATTTTGGATAATAGTCCTTTATCAGATGTGTCATTTGCCATTATTTTCTCCAAGTCAGGCCTGTCTTCTCATTCTCTTGACTTTGTCTTTGGCAGAGCAGAAGTTGTTAATTTTAATGAAGTCCAGTTTTTCCAACCAGTCCGTTGGTGTTGTGTCTGAAAAAGTCATTGCTATACCCAAGTTCAACTAGGTTTACTTTTGCTATCTCCTAGGAGTTTTATAGTATTGCATTTAATATGTAGGCCTGTGATCCATTTTTAGTTAATTGTTGTGAAGGGTGGGTAAAATTGTATATAGGTCAATTTTTTGCGTGTGTGTGTCCAATTGTTTAATAGTATTTGTCTTTTGCTAAAAGACAGGGGTCTTGCTATGTTGTTGAGGCTGTTCTCAAAATTCTAGCTTTGAGCATTCCATCTGCCTTAGCCTCCTGGGTAGGTGGGATTACAGGTATGAGCCACTGTGCCCAGCAACATTTCTTGAAAAGACTATCTTTGCTCCATAATATTGCCTTTGCTCCTTTGTCAAAGATCAGTTGACTATATTTATTGGGTCTATTTCTGGGCTCTCTAATCTGTTCCACTGACCTATTTGTCTGTTCTGTCAGTACCACATTGTCTTGACTGCTGTAGTTTTATAGTAAGCCTTAAAGTTGGGTAGTGTCAGTCCTCTGACTTTGTTCTTCTCTTTCAATAGTGTTGACTAATTTGGGCCTTTTGCCTCTCCATATCAACTTTAGAATCAGTTTCTCAAGATCCAAAAAATAACTTGCTGGGATTTAGATTGGGATTGCATGGAATCTACAAGTCAAGTTTGGAAAGTCTGTCATCTTCATAATATTGTTCTCCTATCCATGAACATGGAATACCTCTCTTTATTTAGTATTTTGATTTAGTTCATCAGGGTTTTATAGTTTTCCTCATGTAGATCTTCTATATATTTTGTTAGATATATCCCTAAGTATTTCATTGGGGGTGGGTGCTAATGTAAATTGTGTTGTACTTGTTTTTGTTTTTTTTTTTGAGACAGAGTCTCACTGTGTCACCCAGGCTGGAATGCAATGGCATGATCTTGGCTCACTACAGCCTCTGCCTCTGGGTTCAAGAGATTCTCCTGCCTCAGCCTCCCAAGTAGCTGGGATTACAGGCATGTGCCACCATGCCCAACTAATTTTTGTGTTTTTAGTAGAGACAGGTTTTCACCATGTTGGCTAGGCTGGTCTCAAACTCCTGACCTCAAGTGATCCAACTTCCTTGGCCTCCCAAAATGCTGGAATTACAGGCATGAGCCACTGTGCCTGGCCCAGGTGTTGTACTTTTAATTTCAAATTCCACTTGTTTATTGCTGGTATATAAAAAGGTGATTGACTTTTACCTGGTAACTCTTTACAAGCTTGGTATAATCGCTTATTAGTTCCAGAAGTTTTTTGTAGTTCTTTCAGATTTTCTTTATAGATCATCATGTTATCTGCAAACAAGGACAGTTTCATTTCTTTCTTCCCAGTCTGTATACCTTTTTTTTTTTTTCTTATTTCTAGCCCTTATTATGATGTTGAAAAGAAGTGGTGAGAGGGAACATTCTTACCTTGTTCCTGATCTTAGTGGGAAAGCTTGGAGATTCTCACCATTAAGTATGGTGTTAACTGTAGAGTTTTTATAGATATTCCTTACCAAGTTGAGGAAGTTACCTTTATTCCTAGTTTACTGGGAGATTTTTGGCTTTTTTTTTTTTTTGCCTTTATTTGAGACAAAGTCTTGCTCTGTCGCTCAGGCTGGAATGTAGTGGCGTGATCTTGGCTCACTACAACCTCCGCCTCCCAGGTTCAAGTGATTCTCATGCCCTAGCCTCCCAAGTAGCTGGGATTACAGGTACACACCACCACATCCAGCTAATTTTTGTATTTTTAGTAGAGACGGTTTTGCCATGTTGGCAAGGCTGGTTTCGAACTCCTGACCTCAAGTGATCCACCGCCTTGGCCTCCTAAAGCACTGGGATTACAGGTATGAGCCACCATGCCCGGCCTGGAGGATTATTAATTGGCCTAACTTCCATATTGTTGTATCTCAAGGAATAGGAAGGTCTGAGAAGAGAGAGAGAGATGGGGAACAGCCAGCCAGTGGAACAGTCAGAACACACACAATATTTATCTGTTAAGTTTTTCTTCTTATATAGGTGCAATTCATGGTGCTCCAAAACAATTACAATAGTAACATCAAAGATCACTGATCACAGATCACCATACTAGATATAAAAATAATGGAAAAGTTTGAAATATTGCAAGAATTACCGAAATGTGACACAGAGACTGGAAGTAAGCAAATGCTGTTGGAAAAATGGTGCCTATAGACCTGTTCAACACAGGGTTTCTAAAAACCTTTTTCAGTTTGTAAAAAACATAGTATCTGCGAAGCTTAATGAAGTGAAGTGAAATAAAATGCGGTATGCCTGCACTTTTCAACTTAGTTTCAATTATTGAAAATAACTTACAGGTTACATCCTTCCAAGTACCATTCCCCTAAATCAATAATTTGTGGGTAGTGTCCAGCCTAAGTAACTATAATCAGCACCCTATTTTTCTACCATGTTTTTAACTGTATATTTTCTGTGGCTGCTTGGAACTACCTACCATATCTTGGAGATGGCTGTATTTGACAGCAATCTCATGGATAACCCTTCTATTCTCCCCACACCACTTTATGGTGACATGGTTAGTTTCTCACATGCAAGATACAGCACCTTTTAATTAGGATTAATAATTCTTCCTTTCCTCCTCTTAAATGTACTTTTCTATTCTTCAGTATGCCATGATTTTTATCTCAAGACAAGGGTAGATGAATTTCAAAGCTAAGTCATATTTTACAGATGCATTTTTGTTATTACTATAGGCCCTAGGAATTCTGCTTTCAGGAGATAACCATTGTTGAGATAATAACTGCAATTATCTCAGGAGATAGTCACTCTCCTGAGTTAGTGCTTATCAGGAGATAATCACTATTCCTCAGTGATTTTTTTCTATATAAGTATTTTTATGTTTAAAAATAGGCTCATATTACATGCAATGTTTTGTAAATTATTTTGCACTTATATATTTATCTTGAATAGCCATATCAGTGCATATTTGTCTACTCATTCATTTTATTGGCTTTAATATTATGTGGATGTTGCTGTAATTTACTTAGCTGGTCTTCCATTGATGATTATTAGGGTTGTTACCAAAAACCATATTTTCATACTTTCTAGCATGCTTTTAGCCTAAGGACTGGCTAGACAGACTCCTCCCCCAGCCTCTGTATGTGTATGTCTCTGTGTGTGCAATAGCTTCAGTATTAAAGACTTGCTGGCTTATTGACAATAGCAACCTTTTACTCTGAGTGGTTCCAACTAAATTGTGTCATTTCATACTTCTTTCTGATTAAAACTTCCTTGAAATTTCATTTTTCCCTAATGGGTCCCTTTCTATAACAAAATGTATAGATCCTATTTAGACATCCTTATCCACTCTGAAGATACAGTTTGAGATGAGAAAAAGAAAATCAGGACATCGCTATAACCAGTTTGACTACATAACTTAGTGTTCAAACTGTGACCTTTCTGACAGTAAAAGGGGAGTGTTATTAATAATTACTTCAGTACAATAAGCACAAGCCAGAATTGTCCTAGGTAAAATGAGATACATGGTAACCTTATCTTTGAACGGCTACAAATAGGATTGATCACTCATCCATGCTTCTAGATTTGGAATAAGAAAGGAGAAATGGAGAGTCAAACTGTAAGGAAGAGTAGGAGGAAAGAGAGGGAAAAGTAAGAGGAAGATTCGTTCTAGATACCCAGAATCTGGGTAACAGAATCAGTCACTGAGGGGAGAAACCAAATTCTGCTTTAAAACAAAATTCTCTCCTACTCAAAGTGTTATCTGAAGTTATTCCTTTTAGAGAAGCTAAAGTCTGATTAAATTTCTTGGGAGATCTATATTTCATTACATCTTACTGTCTTTATAACAGATAATCTAAGTTTTTTGTGTGTGTGCTTTCTAAGGTATGACCTTAAGGACACAAGTAAAATCACACTGGTGGACATAGAGCTGATTGCTGCAATGGGCCCTCCAGGTGGTGGAAGAAATCCAGTTACTCCCCGTTGTATTCGACATTTCAATGTCTGCAGTATTAATTCTTTTAGTGATGAAACTATGGTCCGAATCTTCTCATCTATTGTAGCATTCTACCTGAGAACTCGTGAATTTCCTCCAGAGTACTTTGTAATTGGGAACCAGATAGTCAATGGGACTATGGAGGTCAGTCAATAATGCAATGTAAATGTTTTAGTATTGCATATTTCCCTCATTTGTCCGTTATTTTATTTTTTTAGCGTTGTTTCCCACTTAACTATCTGCTTTGGTCTTTGGTGTCAGAGAAACTGTTTAGAAGACCAGAGAATAGGAAGATCACAGGATTTGAAATGAGGGAATCTAACTTGGGTTGAGCCTTGACTGCTATTTCCTAGCTATATGACTTTGAGCAAGTAATTTGACATTCCAGAGGCTGTTTATTTAATGACTAAAATGGAATAAAACACCTATTTCACAAGGTTGTTTAAGGAAAACATCTAAAACTAGTATCTGCCACATCACAGGTATTTTGCTGTTAGGTTCCTACTCTGGTATTTGTCAAGTTTCTTCTGTCTTCCCTCCCATTTTTCATGCTTGTCTTAAAGAAATTTAAGCAGCTTATGAATACATTACTTTTAGACCATATAATTTATAAGTAGCAATGAAAAAATAATTATGAAAGAGAAATACAAGGGTAGAAACAGACAACAAGACTCCTCATATAGCCAAAGAACAGTTTTTAACTTATTTCAGATGTGTTATTTGCCTCTGTTCAGAGACTAGAGCCAGCCTCATCTCTAATGGTAAATGGGAAACAATATATATAAAGGCATGTCAGTCATGATCTTACCAAACTACACTTTCTAGAAGCTTGAAAAAGCAAGTTTCATTTTGTGATCACTGCAACAGGAAGCAAAAAGCTCCCTAGAATCCTTCCATCCATTTCCAAGAACATCAGTCTTATCTTCTAAAATTCTCCTCTTGTTTCAGTGGAAAGTGTGTGCTGTTCAAGTAAAGAAATTATGAGCGAAGAGATAGTACATTTATTCTGATACAGAAAAGTGCTTTTATTTATAAATATAATATTTCTATTTCAGTCATGTCCTGGAAAATACAGGGGTGTTGGTCAGATAGAAGGGGATACAGAAAGCATCCCTGCCACCACCCTACCCCCGGCTTTTTTCTGTTTTTCTGTATTTGAAGCATTGTAGACCTACCATGTGTGGAGGTTGGAGTAGGTAGATGAATCACAGAACACATACAAATAAAAAATGTTGGCTAGGCGTGGTGACTTATGCCTGTAATCCTAGCACTTTGGGAGGCCAAGGTGGGTGGATCATGAGGTCAAGAGATTGAGACTATCCTGACCAACATGGTGAAACCCCATCTCTACTAAAAATGCAAAAATTAGCTGGGTGTGGTGGTGCGTACCTGTAGTCCCAGTCACTCGGGAGGCTGAGGCAGGAGAATCACTTGAACCCGGGAGGCGGAGGTTGCAGTGAGCCGAGATTGTGCCACCGCACTCCAGCCTGGCGACAGAACAAGACTCCATCTGAAAAAAAAAAAAAAAAGTTGTTTAGTTTTCCTTTTTTGACTATATTATAAAAGGCTTAATTCACCTGCCTTTAAGAGAACATTAAACTTCATTTGGTGAATTCAGTACATAGTAAAAATATACTTCATTTCCTTATAGCCAATTTAGATATAAGGAAGAAGGCAGTGAGGGAATAAGAGATAGAAGGGAAGAGAGAGAACAAATTGATTTGTTTTGAAGTTGATTGTAGTAACAAGAAAATTATTTCATCATCTTCTTTGGAATGATTCAGCTGAGTTATCTGATTTCACTTTCTATAAAAGATTTTGTTTTTCACTATTTAACCTCAGATTATTCACCTTTAAATGGCATAACCATAATAACTGGGAAATAAAAGTAGAAACAGGTTTCTACTTGGATGGGCTTGGATGGAATCAGATGTTAAGTTCCCTCAGCTTTATAATGCCTGGTTGAGTGCTATAAGCCAAAATAAACATATATCCCATGCTAGGCTTAGGACTGTGCAATTTTCCAAGCCAGGATGATCTTTTTTCTTTTTTCTTTTCTTTTTTTTTTTTTTTTTTTTTTTGAGACAGAGTCTCACTTCGTTGCCCAGGCTGGAGTGCAATGGCGCGATCTCGGCTCTCTGCAACATCCACCTCCACCTCCTGGGTTCAAGCCATTCTCCTGCCTCAGCCTCCTGAGTAGCTGGGATTATAGGCATGTGCCACGACACCTGGCTAATTTTTGTATTTTTAGTAGAGACGGGGTTTTGCCATGTTGGCCAGGCTGGTCTCGAATTCCTGACCTTAGGTGATCTGCCGAGCTCAGCCTCTCAAAGTGCTGAGATTAGAGATGTGAACCACCGTGCTCAGTCCAAGCCCTTATAATCTGATAGAGTAAATAAAACATTTTGTGTAACATTCCATTGGTTACATGACTTTGCTGATTATAAGCATTTTATTTTTACTTTGTTGCTTTTTTCATATTCAGATATATAAACAATCTGTGGAAAATCTTTTACCCACTCCCACAAAATCCCATTATACTTTCAACTTGCGTGATTTTTCACGTGTCATCCGGGGCTGTTTACTCATTGAAAGAGATGCTGTGGCGAGCAAACACACTATGATCCGTCTGTTTGTGCATGAGGTTCTCCGAGTGTTTTACGATCGCCTCATTAATGATGATGATCGAAGATGGCTGTTCCAGTTAACTAAAACTGTTATAAAGGACCATTTTAAAGAATCACTTGACAGTATCTTTTCACATTTGAGGAAACAAAATGCACCTGTGAGTATAGTGATTAAGAACATATTGAGTTAAAGCAGTACAATATATAAATTGTTACAATTAAGTTATATTTTAAAAAATCATTTCTTAATGAACTTTTTTTTTTAGCATTCCTTGTAAATAGGTGTTTGTTTTGAGAAGATTTATCTTCATAGGAAAGTATGCAACATAGAAGTTATTTAAAGAATAACACCTTATGTGGTAGGGAATAAATGATATAATAGATATAACGTGCTTAACATGATGACCATCACTTAGTAACTACTCAATAAATGGGAGTCACCCAGAATGACTTCTGTAGCCTAACAACAATAAAACGTATATGATAGAAGATCTTACTTTTCTTTTTATATCCTAAGGATGTAATCTCAGGTACTAATTTTGTAAGTATATTATTTACTACCCTAATGTTTAAAAAAATTACTTTATAACGTGGATGAAACAAAAATTTTATACAACATTTTCTTAAATTTATTTTTTAAATGTTTTAAGTTTTATAATTTGTTGATTTCCTTTCCATAGGTAACTGAAGAAGACTTAAGAAATCTCATGTTTGGTGACTATATGAATCCTGACCTTGAAGGAGATGATAGAGTTTATATTGAAATTCCAAATATTCTTCATTTTAGTGATGTTGTGGACCAGTGCTTAGATGAGTATAATCAAACACACAAAACAAGAATGAATCTTGTCATTTTTAGGTACCTATATATGATGTTGATGCTTGAAATTGCTACCTGTAAAACGTTATTATGAAATGTTTAAAATGTACCAAAAGGTGTAAAGAAAAATACGGTGAATAACTTTGTCCCCATTATCCAGCATAAGACATAAAATATTAGTAATTTATTTGAAGTTCCCTGTTATAGTCACACTCTCTCACTGCATCCGGTGTCCTAAGAGTAGCAGTGAAAAGAAACTTTTTTTTTTTTTTTTTTTTGGGAGACTGAGTCTTGCTCTGTCGTCCAGGCTGGAGTGCAATAGCACAATCTCAGCTCACTGCAACCTCTGCCTCCTGGGTTGAAGCAATTCTCCTACCTCAGCCTCCCAGGTAGCTGGAACTATAGGCATGCAACACCACGCCCAGCTAATGTTTTTGTATTTTTAGTAGATAGGGGGTTCACCATGCTGGCCAGGGTGGTCTCGAACTCCTGACCTCAAGTGATCTGCCTGCCTTGGCCTCCCAAAGTGCTGGGATTACAGACATGAACCACTGCGCCTGGCTGAAACTTGTGTTTCTTAGAACTTTTACTATATATGTGTGTATTCCTAAACATATACGCAGTCTTATTTTGCATATTTTAAAACTGCATATAAATGGTATAATACTAGACATAATCTTCTGCTACTAGTTGGTTTATTCCATATTGTGAGAGTCAAAGAAAAATGAATATTTACCACTATATTGCATTCTATTATATAATTGTACCACAGTGTAGTCATTCTTCTGAGACAAATTTTAGGTGACTTCTAGTTTTTGCTATTATAAGAAAGGCTTTGAAAATTCTCATGCGTGTCTCCTTGGGTACATGTGTGAGAATTTCTCTAGGCTATTTTCCTATAAGTGGGATTATCATGTCATAGTATATAAGCATCTTCAACTTTACTAAATTTTGCCAAAACATCTTTAAAAATGATTATTATTTTTGAGAGCTTCCATTGTTCTTTACCTTTGCTGATGCTTAGGATTGACAGATATTGTAAGTTTTTCTAGTCTAAGGAGAGTGAAATGGTATCTCATTATCATTTTAATTTTAATTAACCTAATTACCAGTGAAGCTAAGCACCTTTTCTGAATTTGTTGTTTTATAGGTAACGATCTTTTCTCACACAGAAATCTTAAGACACTGAAGAAACATATTTAATAAAAGTGATAAGATACTGCCAGTATTAGTTAATATTTCATTTTATTTGTATAACTTGTATATCAAGTTTCCTGAATTTGAACTTTTAATTAGTTTTCCCCTACATCGAATGATCCAGTTGTGACTGCTTTTGAAAAAATCACAGTTTTTGATAGTAAATTCTTTAAAACTGGGATAGTAACATATAGGACAGCAAAGTCATGTTCTTCTAGGAAAGTAAAACAGTAGTTACATGTAAATATACATTTACATTTTTATTGTAATGCATTAATAAAATTTTTATTTTGTGGTAGGTATGTTTTGGAACATTTATCAAGAATATGTCGAGTTCTAAAGCAGTCTGGTGGAAATGCTTTGCTTGTCGGACTTGGAGGAAGTGGTCGTCAATCTTTAACTCGTCTGGCTACATCCATGGCAAAAATGCATATTTTCCAACCAGAAATTTCTAAGAGCTATGGTATGAATGAATGGAGAGAGGATATGAAGGTAAGATTATGAAGAAGCCTAGTATCTAAAATGAAAACAGTACATTCTTTTACTTGTAAAGAGAGAACCAGCCTGTGTAGCTGTGTACTGAACTCCAGTGATGATGATGATGATGATGATGATGATACTGTCCATAGAGCATCTACTGTGTGTGCTGAGTTCTGTCCTGAGTGCTTTACCTAGCTTTTACCTACATGATCTCATTCTATAGGTACAGCAATGCAATGCAGCAGGTGGGTTGTCTCTGTGTTTTACTGAAGCTGAGTGACATGTGATGCACAACAGAGCAAGGCTTTCTAACTCAAGTCTTATCCACTACGCTATTACCATGGCTGCTGCTTTAAAAAAATTGTTGTATAATATTTGTACATATTTATGAGGTACATGTAATATTTTGATACATGCATAAAATGAATAACTATGGAGTCAGCACATTTAGGATATCTATCATGTAGAACATCGATCTTTTTGTATTGGTAACATTGCATATCTTCTATCTTGAAATACACAATACATTGTTAAATATAGTTGCGCTATTGTACTATTGAACACTACAACTTCTTCTAACTGTATGTTCATACCCATTGACCTGCTTCTCTTTATCCTCCCCTGCCTGCATCTCCTTTCTGGCCTCTGATAACTGTCTTTCTACTCTCTACCTCCATGAGATCAAATTTTTGGCTCCTACATATAAGTGAGCACGTGTGATGTTTATCTTTCTGTGCCTGGCTTATGCCACTGACTATATATTTATTCCAGTTCAGAGAGGACTTATTTCAGACATGGTTTCTAGCAGATTTAAACATGAACCTGATGATGATGATGATGGCATTAACGTTGTCTTAGTAGTAATCTAGGTTCTTTTGTTTCAACTTTAGCTTAAAGGACTCCCTTTAGCGTATCTTGTACAGGGCAGATCTAGTGGTAAGGACTCCCTCGGTGTTTGTTCATCTGGAAAGGTTTTAATTTCACCTTCATTTTTGTAGGGCAGCTCTACCAGATACAGTGTTCTTGGTTGACAGGTTTTTATGTTTCTGCAATTAGAATATGTCACCCTACTTCCTTCTGGTCTGTACATTTTCTGCTGAGAAATTCACTGATAATCTTAAGGTAGTTCCCTTGTAGATGACAAGTTGCTTTTCTCTGGCTGCTTTCAATATTTTCTCTTTGTATTTGACTTTTGGCAGTTTGATTATATTGTTTTTTAGTGTGGATTTCTTTGACTTCATCCTAGTTGGAATTCATTGATCTTCCATAAAATGGAATTTTTATATCCACTTCTTTCCTCAGATTTGAGAAATTTTCAGCCATTATTTCTTGAAAAAGCTCTCTGTCCTCTCTTCCTCTGTCTCTCATTCTGGGATTTCCATAATGCATATATTGGTCCACTTGATGGTGTACCATAAATCCCTTAGGCTTGCTCCACCTTCCTTTATTGTCTTTGTTTAGTTTTTGCTCCATTAACCTGGTGATTTTCAGTTACTTGTTTTCAAGTTGGTTGACTCTTGATTCTGCCTGATCAAGTCTAATATTGAACCCCTCTAGATAACTTTTTAGTTCAGTTTTATGTTTCGGGTCCAGAATTTCTATTTATATTTTATGGTTTCTATATCTTTGTTAATTCTCATTTTGTTCATGCATTGTTTTCCTGATTTAGCTCTGGGTTCCTTTCAGCTCACTGAGAAACTTTAAGGTAGTTATTTTAAATGTTTTGCTAGTCAGTTCATGGATCTGCATTTCCTTATGGTTGGTTTCTGGAACTTTATTTTGTTTCTTTGATTGGGCCACATTTCCTTATTTCTTTGCATCCCTTGTGATCTTTTTGAGAGTTGACCATTTGAAATAAAGCCACCCCTCCCAATCATTATGACTGGCCTCATTCAGGGAAGACCTTCACCAATCAACCTAGCTAGAGGTTCTGGGACCTTTCAGACCTTTTCTGAGGACGTGTCTTCTTTGAGGTTGTACGTGTGCTTTTATTGTTGCATGTATGAGTGCTTTTGACTGTCTTAATTTGCTCTTTCTTCTCAGGGGCTTTCAGTTGCTGATTCTGTTGTATTCCTCTGCCCTTGATCTCTTGCTCTCCCTGGTGCCTGCCTGTAGAACTGCAGCTTCTGGTGCTCTAACCCACCAGGGAACTCACCTTGTTTCAGTGGCCTCCAACCTGGTGTCCAAAATAGGCCATTGTTCCTGTTAGCACCTGAAGGCAGGTGGAACAGCCCCCACACAAGCCAGTATTCTGGGCTCAAGTTCAACTATATTCCTTCTGTCCTGAGGAAGGAGCCAGGATTTGGATGGTATTCTCTGGATCTCCCCACACTATGCCCAGTTGGGGGAGGGGCTAGAGTGAGAAAAATATGAGGTACTGTCTCACCCTTTTGGGAACAGTCCCTTCTCTTGTTCATGCTCTTTTCTGGGTGCTGCAGCCACTTAACTAGTTTCCAAAGTTCTCACAAAGGTAATTGTGTTCTATATATTGCTAATACAGTGTCTTCAGGGTAGAAAAGGGTCTAGAGCTTCCTAGCCCATTATCTTGCTGATGGTCACTTTCTCGATTCTTCATTTGTAAAATTTGGATAATACCACCTATTTCAAAGATTATTATGGTTAAATTATATAATGTATATAGGGTTTTCTTAATATTCCTGACATATAATTAATATCAATTTTTTTTATTGAGATGAAGTCTCACTGTGTCACCCAGGCTGGAGTGCAGTGGCACAATCTCCACTCACTGCAACGTCCACCTGCTGAGTTCAAGTGGTTCTACTGCCTCAGCCTCCCTAGTAGCTGGAATTATTAGTGCCTGCCACCATGCCTGGCTAATTTTTTTTTTCCTGTATTTTTGCTAGAGATGGGATTTCACCATGTTAACCAAGTTGGTCTCGGATCACCTGAGGTCAGAGGTCTGAGACCAGCCTGGCCAACATGATGAAACTCTGTCTCTTCTAAAAATACAAAAATTAGCCAAGTGTGGTAGAACGGACCTGTAATTGCAGCTACTCAAGAGCCTGAGGCAGGAGAATCATTTGTAGTGGAATGAACCTGTAATCTCAGATACTTGGAAGGCTGAGGCGGGAGAATCGCTAGAACCTGGGAGGCAGAAGTTCAGTGAGCCAAGATCGTGCCACTGCACTCCAGCCCAGGCAAGAGAGTGAGACTTTGTCTCAAAAAAAACAAAAAAAAAACCCAAATTACAATGATGCTCATGACAATAAGTTAAATATGTTTGTGTATATTGTATTGTAAAGTTTATTTTAAATTAAAATTTTTATGGTTTTTTTTTTTTTTTTTTTTTTTCTTTTTTTGAGATGGAGGCTTGCTCTTGTTGCCAGGGCTAAAGGGCAATGGCACGATCCTGGCTCACTGCAACCTCCACCTCCTGGGTTCAAGCGATTCTCCTGCCTCAGCCTCCCGAGTAGCTGGGATTAGAGGCATGTGCCACCATGCCCAGGTTATTTTGTATTTTTCGTAGAGACAGGGTTTCTCCATGTTGGTCAGGCTGGTCTCGAACTCCCAACCTCAGTTGATCCACCTGCCTGGGCCTCCCAAAGTGCCGGGATTACAGGCCTGAGCCACCGCACCCAGCACAAATTAAAATTTTTAGATTTTTTTTTTTTTGGAGAGGTGTCTCACTCTGTCACCCCAGCTGGAGTACAGTGGCATGAGCATAGCTCACTGCAGCCTCAACCTCCCAGGTTCAAGCAACCCTCCCGCTTCACCTTCCCTAGTAGCTGCCTGTGGGACTACAGGCATGTACCACCAGGCCTGGCTAATTTTTTTTTTTTTTTTTTTTTTTTTTTTTTTTTTTAGAGATGGTCTCTCATTATGTTGTCCAGGCTGCTCTCAAACTCCTGGGCTCAAGTAATCCTCCTGCCTCACCCTCTCAAACTGCTCAGATTACAGGGGTGAGCCACTGCACCCAGCCTAAGATTTATTTTGATATAATATTAATAATTATAAACCTGATACAATACTACTTTAAAAACTAGACTCCCTAGTTTTGATGACAGAAAATTATTTCTAAGAACAAAACAGCCTTCATATTGGAAGATGGCTGTAATGGGAAAAGGACGTAGTTGTGTACAATATAAAAATCCACCAGTTATTTTATGGAGTGAAAATATTAGTTAATATTTAATGATTTAAAATATATGGTTTTACAATGTAGAAGGTTATTTTAAAAAATAACTTACAGAAGTTGTAATGCTATTTCACTGTGAACTACAGTCAGTTTGTATGCTGACAAATGTTTAACAACCAGCTTTCGAGGACTGGGGGTGAGAGGGAGCCTCTGATGGTAGATTTTCCAATTTCCATGATGTAAAAACTGCCCCATGGCTGATCTGAAGCTCCCAACATGCTGTCACTGAGAACAGAACTGAAAAGAGATATGCATAGAACACCATGACATGGTATTTTACTGTATTGATACAATAGATTGAAAAAATTTCCAGAGTATAGATAATAGTAACATAATAAAATAGGAGATGATGAGATTTAAGCATTTACCTCCCTTTTAAATATAACTAGATTTTTGTATAATTGTAAGTTTATATAATTCAATTTTTAAATCCTGGCTATGTTTTACAAACTTCTGACAAGTGCCTGAAATTTTAACAGTCAGTTCTAACAAGCTTGTACAAGTCAGTTTCAGCACACTACTGAGCCCATATCTTATATTAGGAATTTGGGTTGCTGTTGACCCCTGCACAAAAACCCCAGCCTGTCTACACTGAAGTGTCTAGAGGTAGATAGGCTTTTGACAAAGCTGAATTTAGGGTATCAAATTATGTCCTTAGTAATTACTCTTTCTATCTCCTGACACAACTCTCCTCCATTTGGCTTCCTTCTCCAGCAGGCTCATTCCATGAGGCAAACAGTTAACTCCAAGTAATTAAGGTTACTGGCCTTTATATATTCCATCTCAGAACAGCCAGGATTCTTTCTGTTTCAAGTCTGTCTCAATCCCTGAAGTAAGACTATGATTGGGCCCTGCTTAAATCATATGCCTTCCTCTGAATCAGTGATTATGTCTAGGGGTTTGGGGAAACTGACCAGTTTGGCTCTCCCACCCAGGGGACAGAGGCAGTGGAGGCCCCAATTGACAGCCCCAGTAGAAGTCGGGAGAGGTACTGCCCTAAAAATCAAAGTGTTATTATCAAAAGAAGGGGAAAGTGAGGGAAATCAAAACCAACAGATGTCTACCATATTCTGCTTACAAGTACATTTTTATTTTTTAAGGGTCTGTTAAGGAATGTGGGCATGAAGGGCCAGAAGACCGTCTTTCTCATCACAGACACTCAGATTAAAGAGGAAGCTTTTCTAGAGGATATTGACAGTGTGCTCAACACAGGAGAAGTGCCTAACATTTTTGCAGCAGATGAGAAACAAGAAGTGATGGAGGTAAACACTTTTGGGAAAGTACTGCTCCTAGCACAAAACTTTATTTCTTGAAACCTTTTCTCAGCTCTTCAGGATAAATATAGTTTGTACATATGATTTTGGGGGTAATTAAAAATTTTAAGTATATTAGTTAAATACATCATTGTTTGGTGAATTTTAAATTGCTTCAACCATAGTTATGAGGAATAATTTTTGTTTTGTAACTCCTATCTTCATAATAATGGCAGTTTGTTTCACCTGTTTAATGTTATTTAGCATGTTTTATGAGTGATTAGAGAATTTTAAATCATCTCTTAAGGTTACATTGATGTAAGAAAGCATGATTTTAATGCTACTTTATTAGTCTTTGTCGTTTACACTGGTTAGTAAATTTTTAAAAAGTTTTAATGAAACTATCTTATAGGTTTGATACCTCTGAAAGTCTTGTTTGTGATTTAATTGACAAAAAATACAACGGTGACGTGTCCACTACTGTCACATACTTTAACCCTCATTTCTAAGATGAAAGTAATGTCACACTTTCTCATTACCATAATCACTTTTACCCACAAAATATATCACTCACACCTGGATATTTAATTCCCCACCTCCAGCCATAACATCTGGAGTGAAATGGACTCACACTTTCAAGTACTCTGCTTTTCTGTTCCATGAAATGGCAGCACAGATAAGAGTTCTTCCCACATGGGGTTGCTGTGAGGTTTGAGAATCAAACAAAATAAAGCACTTATGTAGTGTCAGGCACTTACACAGCCCTCAGTAAATGGTGCATTACCAGTTCATAGTATGGAGTGTGGAAGGAGAAAAGAGGACAAAACAACACAACAAAAACCCATGTTCTTTGCTTTTATCTGGGATATGTCAGAGATGTGACCAAGGCTGCGAATTAGTGGTATTCTCCTGATTTATAGGAGAAATGCATCGTCCATATGCCCATTCAAGGAATAGTCACCTTTGGGAAATGGAATTTCCTAAGCTTTGCTAGGCTGTCCTGCTGCTTTAGCTATTATCTATCTTTCATTCCCATCACTTTGCTACTAAACTTTTCCATTTCTTCACTATTTCTGTTATATATTTGCTATTTTATATACATCTATATTTTTTAAACAGTATCATATTCAATATACTGTTGCAAAACTTTTTTTTTTAGTTATTTTATCTTGCTTATCTTCTTGTAGCACAAAATACACTGTGTGTGTGTGTGTGTGTGTCTGTGTGTCTGTGTGTTTCTGGAGATGAAGTCTCACTGCTCTGTTGCCCAGGCTGGAGTGCAGTGGTGCAGTCATAGCTCACTGCAGCTTCCAACTCCTGGGCTCTTACCTCAGCCTCCCAAGAAGCTAGGATTCCAGGCATGAGACACCACTTTATTATTTTTAACTGTTGTATAAAATGCTAATATGTGGATCTTTTACATTTATAACTACTTCCTTACTGATTGCTACTTCAGCTGTTTACATTTTTTCTCTTAAAAACAATGTAAAATTGGCCAGGCGCGGTGGCGCAAGCCTGTAATCCCAGCACTTTGGGAGGCCGAGACGGGCGGATCACAAGGTCAGGAGATGGAGACCATCCTGGCTAACACGGTGAAACCCCATCTCTACTAAAAAATACAAAAAACTAGCCGGGCGAGGTGGCGGGCGCCTATAGTCCCAGCTACTCGGGAGGCTGAGGCAGGAGAATGGCGTGAACCCGGGAGGCGGAGCTTGCAGTGAGCTGAGATCCGGCCACTGCACTCCAGCCTGGGCGACAGAGCAAGACTCCGTCTCAAAAAAAAAAAAAAATGTAAAATTATGTCTCTATACATCTTTGTGAACTTTTGTGATTATCTTTATAAGGTAAATTCTTGGCAGATACTTGTTTTTAAATTGTAGAATTTTGAGTTGGAAGAGGTTTTCTACATTTAAACTATGTCAAAGTCATCCTATTGATATGAAACCAAAATTTTACAGATATTTACAGGGAGCAATAAAACTTCTTCATATTCTAATATCCACCAATCTCACTGCCAGCTTATCTATTTTTATTTACAAGGTTTTTATTTTCTGATATTCCCTAGGGTGTTCGTCCAGTAGCTCAGGCTGGCAGTAAACATGATGAACTCAGCCCCTTAGCCCTGTTTGCTTTCTTCGTGAATCGCTGCAAAGATAATCTTCATGTCGTGGTGGCCTTTAGCCCCATTGGAGATGCCTTTCGAAATCGCTTGAGACAGTTCCCATCACTCATCAACTGCTGTACCATTGACTGGTTTCAGGTTTGTCATTTTTCTTGGTTGGAGGGGGAGGCAACTAACTCTTTTGGAATTTTAGTGAAATATTTGAAAAACTTCATTAATATACATTCAGCAAGTGTTTGTTTCTTGATCAGTTACTGTAATGACAGGCGTAATGTTCAGCACCAGAGACTGATAGGACTACATGATCCTCACAAGGAGCTTACACTATAGACTGGAAGATAGAAAAAGCAGTCAGCAATCATGATTATATAAGAGAGCCATAACGTTGATGTGCAAAGGGTATACATACAAAGGCAGTGAATTTCTGAGGCATGAAGATGAATTAGTTACATAGAGGGGGAGTGTATTAGGAATCAATAGGAAATTTGTATGTAAAGAAATTTATTATGAGGAATTGGCTCGTATGATTATGAAGCCTAAAAAGTCCCAAGATCTGCAGTTGGTAGGTGAAAGCCCAGGAAAACCAGTGATGTAGTTCCAGTCTGAAGGCCGGCAGGCTCAGGAGCCAGGAAGAGCCAATTCAGTCCAAGTCTGAAGGGAGGGGAAAAAGAACCAATGTCTCAGCTTGAAGACAATCATACAGGAGGAATTTGGGGGAGGATCAGCATTTGTGTTGCGTTGGATTGAACAAAATTGGACAAGGACAACTGAATGCAGTCCATTGACATTAGGGAGGGCACTCTGCTTTACTCAGTCTATAATGATTTAAATGTTGAACTCATGTAAAAACACTCTTACAGAAACACCCAGAATCATGTTGGACCAAATATCTGGGAACCTCATGGCCCAGTCAAGTTGACACATAAAATGAACCATTATTAGAGAATAGTACATGGAAAAGGAGAAGGGTGGGAAGAGGTTGGCTCGTCTGCCCCACTGAAAATTGTTTGGTATAGCTGGCTGGCATTTTAAGGGCAGCAGCAGTTGAGTTGGAGCTTTGGGCGCTTATCAGGTTACAAAGAGATTGGCAAGGTATTCCTAGGAATTTGGTTTTATACCAGAGACATCACAGTGGCATCAACATATTTTTAGATAATCTGTATTTAGGAAAAAACCAAAACAGTTGGAAGCTGTGTGGTGGGTAAATTACAGTAGGGCAAAACAAGAGACAGGAAAACCAGCTAGGCAACAATTTCAGTCAAGCTGGAAGCAAATGATGAAGGCCACTGCCTCACCTAAGACAGACTGCCACTGCCTGTATAAAACCATTTGGTATTCATACTTTTGAGAACAGTAACTCATGGTACCTTCTATTTGATTGTTTTATGTGCAATAGAATGTGGACTGTGCATTGACCCTGGATAATTTTTTTAAAAAAATTAGTTTCTGGTACTGATTTGTTTTATTCTCTTTGCCTAATTCTTATCAACTGCATTCTGGTTTTGTTTGGGAAATCACCCTCCATGTAGCTATGTATCAGAGGGATTGAATCATGGTTGGTCTAAGTCAATATATATATATATTTTGAGACAGGATCTCTGTCGTCCAGGCTGGAGTGCACTGGTGCAATCTCAGCTCACTGCAACCTCTGCCTCCTGGGCTCAAGCAATCCTCCCACCTCAGCCTCCAGAGTAGTTGGGACTATAGGTGTATGCCACCATGCCCAACTCATTTTTAAATTTTTTATAGAGACAGGGTTTCTCTATGTCGTCCAAGCTTGTCTCCCACCTCAGCCTCCCAAAGTGCTGGGATTATAGGCATGAGCCATTGTGCCCAGCCCTAAGCCAATATTGGTGCTCTCAGGCGGGCACGGTGGCTCACACCTGTAATCCCAGCACTTTGGGAGGCCGAAGCGGGTGGGTCATGAGGTCAAGAGATGGAGACCATCCTGGCCAACATGGTGAAACCCCGTCTCTACTAAAAATATAAAAGTTAGCTCAGTGTGGTGCTGCACACCTGTAGTCCCAGCTACTCAGGAGGCTAAGCCAGGAGAATTGCTTGAACCCAGGAGGCGGAGGTCGCAGTGGGCCGAGATTGTGCCACTGCACTCCAGCCTGGCAACAGAGTGAAACTCCGTCTCAAAAAAAAGATATATATATATATATATATGTGTGTGTGTGTGTGTGTGTGTGTGTGTGTGTATGTGTGTGTGTGTATATATGCTTTCATTTCTCTTGCTAGTGATTGTTTTATGCCTGAGCCCATGTATGAACCATTCCTTGCCAGTGGGTCCTGGGGAGCTTTGGGGAAAAAAAGTATTTTCACTATAAAAGGAGTCACATGGTAATAAAAGGGCCTTTTTTTGGTCTCTCAATCTTGTTGCTTGAGAATGTGATGCCCATAGCTGCAGCAGTCATCATGTCACCATAATGGGACAAGCCCAAGGATGAAATAAAGTGCACTGAGAAAGGAACAAGATGGAAAAAACGTGAATACTTGATAATATAGTTGAGCTTCTAAATGAAGCAACCCTGGAAATACCCTACTTCTGGGTATTACTCTATAAGAATATGCATCTTCTCTTTTTTGAAGATACAGTAAGACTGGTTTTCTGCCTCTTTAGTCATAAATATCCTAACTGCTACAGATAGTATTAAATATGCATGATAATTAGCAGGATGATTAAAAATGAAGCATGCAGAACAAAAAGATAAGCCTCCATAGTATTTTTTAATGATGTGTAAGTTATATGACATTTAACCTGGCATTTTATAAAATTTCACTAATCTTAATAGTTCTTTAGAAGTCTCTCTTAGATTTAAAATATGTATTGGTACAATTGGATCACATGAATATAACAATCTATTAATAAAAAATGCATACACTGGCAGTATGTGCTTAGGCTAGACACCAAAAAAAAATTGGTCTTAAAATGCGTATTATCTGCTACAAAGGAAAAAAAATTATAAGCATAGTATTGAAACTAAATGAAAGGAAACCTGGAAAATACTCCAGTGAGCAAATAAAGATTAATGATATGCCATGTATTGGTAAGTGCTGAGAAGAAAACTCAGTATAAAAGGCAGAGTAATGAGGGAAGTAATGCTGTTTTATAAAGAGTGCTCTGGGAAGGCCTTCCTGATAAGTCGGTATATGAGCTTGGATGTGAAGGAAGTGAGAGCATGAACCACATGGAGGTCTGAGGGAGAGGGTTCTAGTCAGAGGGAAAAGCACCTCCAAAGACCCAGAGGTAGGAGCATGCTTGACATATTGCAGGAAAGCCAAGGAAGGAACCATTTCACTAAGATGGAGAGGACTGGCTAGGAAGCAAATTTGTAGGGAAGAAAATTTAAAAATCACCTTTGGGTGTTATAGTAGAAATTGTGATGGTCTCCCAGTAATAGAAACCCAAACCAAACACATTGGGTTTTTTAACTCTCATAGGAAAAAAAAATCTAAAGGTAAGCAGAGTGGGGCTTTTGTGGCTTAACAAAGTCATGAGGATCCCAAGTTATTCTGCTTTACTATCCTTAGCATGCGACTTCCATTCTCAAAGTAACTTAGGGAGGTGAGGTGGCTGCTAGAGTGCCATTGTTCACAATTGTGTTCCAAACAAGAAGTAGAAGAATGAAAGTAGGCCAAAAAGGATGTCCTAGCTCTACCCTGAAGTCCCCACCCAACAACTGCTTATGTGTCATTGGCCATCCTGAATTCCAAAGGAGTCTAGGAAATCTAGTCTTTTAGCTGGATATATTGCTATCTAGAATAAAATTGGAGTCCCAAGGAAGAAAGGGCTAGTAGATATTGGGTGGACAACTAGCAGCTTCTGCCACTGTCATGATAAATTTGGGGTGCCTACTAGACATCCAAGTGGAAGAGTTGGGAAGGCAGTGTAATATATCTTTGATAAATAAAACTTCATTGATCCTTTCTTTATATTATCCTTTTTTTTCATTTTAGTATATAAGAATATTAGGTCTTTCAGAGACCTCAGTGTCTCTTATTCTGCTTTGTTCATTAAAATTTTAATTTTCTCAAAACCAAATTATTCTCCCATAGGAAGTCATGCAACTTATTATGCATTAACTTATGGAGTTGGAATGAGACTACTGTTCATCTTAAATTTCAAGAGTTTTTCTTTTTCTTGTTTTTAGTCATGGCCTGAAGATGCTCTTGAACGTGTAGCTGTGAAATTCTTAGAAACACTGGAGCTTACTGAGGTTGAACGACAAGAGATAGTTCCAATCTGTAAACACTTTCACACCTCCATTATGGATCTTTCAGAAAGGTTAATATTAGTAAATTTTAAAATGACAATGAAGGGATTTGTGAAGCCCATTTCCAAATTAATTCACATGTATTTGCTATCTTATCTGCTATCCCCTTTCCTACTGTACTTACCTGGTTTACGTGATATCTTGGGTCACTTACCAAGTTAGATCCTCCTGGCTTATGAAACATGTGAAATAGTCTGATTCTTTTTTGCTATAGTTCATCTTTTATAGACATATTTGTTGATCTGTGGTTTTTTAAAAGATAGGATCTCACTTGATTTGTGCCTTTTAAATATGTCACCACTAGTTGTTATTTTAGAGACAAGAAATTATAATGTGGTAATATGTAGGATTCTAGAGTCTTACAATGTTCAAGTACTCACTAACTTCTATATAAAATGTAATCTTTATTAAATGTCTGTTACTGGTATGTTGAATTTACCTTTTTGTGGAATCCATTACTTATAGTGAAGTATATTATCTGCCTCTCTTTTAGGTTCTTGCATGAGTTAGGACGACATAACTATGTTACTGCCACTTCTTATCTTGAACTCATTGGCTCATTTCGACAGCTTTTGACAAAGAAGCGACAAGCTGTCATGGAAGCAAAACAGCGATACGTGAATGGGCTTGACAAATTAGCTTTTGCTGAGTCTCAGGTAAATTTGATGAGCTGCTCAGAATGATAATATATACTGAGAAGTATAAGAAATAATAATACAAGCTATAATTTATTGAGAATATGTGATATGCCAGGCTCTTTGTTATGTATTTCACATCTATTCCTTCAGTTATTCTTCATAACAACTCTATAATGTAGACACTTTTATGATCCTCATTTTACAAATGAGTATAGTAAGTTTTATAGAAGTTCAGTAAGTTGCCTAGACCACACAGCTCAAATAGATCATGTTTTATTTTTAATTAATTTTTTGCCATTTAAGAGAATATAAGTTTAGGTCGCTTTTTATTATAAAAGCTGGTTAAATATGAGATTTGTGGTTTTTTAAATAAGTGCTAGTAATAATTAGTGTTAGTTCAACATAAGTAATAGAGGTTTGGTTGGCTGATCTTTGTATCATATGTCATGCACATAGTATACCAGGAATACTCTGAGATGCTGCTTTGTTTTCAATCTACATTTCTTCCATGGCAACTGCATTCTCCTACTGAGGTCTTCTGTGAAGAAAACTGGCCCACGCCTTTTTTTTTTTTTTTTTTTTTTTTTTTTTTTTTTTTTTTTTTTTTGAGATGGAGTGTCACTCTGTCACCCAGGCTGGAGTGTAATGGCACAATCTTGGCTCACTGCAACCTCCACCTCCCAAGTTCAAGCAATTCTGTCTCACCCTCCCGAATAGCTGGGATTACAGGTGCACGCTGCCATGCCTGGCAATTTTTTTGTATTTTTAGTAGAGACGGGATTTCACCATGTTCCCCAGGCTTGTCTCGAATTCCTGAGCTCAGGCAGTCCACCTGCCTCGACCTCCCAAAGTGCTAGGATTACAGACGTGAGCCACTGTGCTTGGCCCTGGCCCACACTTTCATAGTTTTGTTTATCATGCAAAGAACTAGCAGAAAAAGTTGAGATTTTCTGCTCCAATACTTTTATGGATACATTTAAATTTATATTTTCTGCATTTGGTTTCAATAGCAATTACAGCAATGGAAACTTAATCATATTATAAACTGTCTCTTTAGGTTGGTGAAATGCAAATGGAGCTTGTTGAATTACAGCCCAAATTGGAGGAAGCTAAAATCGAAAATGCAAATATGATGCAGGTAGAGTATCCTGAATGTTTTTGATGTCAAAGGACAATTGAAATATGTAAAATTAGCCTAGAAAGTAAGAGTTAATTTTTTGCCACTAGACTTTAGAGACTTTACCCTTTTCCATTGACTGGCTGTCTCATTGGGTCCAATGTGGGTTCTGTCTTTTTTGAAGGAATTTGTGAAGCCGATTTCCAAATTAGTTCACATGTATTTGTATTTCTCCTGATTTTATTATAGACCCTTCTATCCTTCAAAATGATATGTTAGATTCCCTGATTTTCAAATATTCTTTTGTCTAGGATTGAAAAAGCAATAGGGTGTTTGAGAAATTGTCTTCATCTTTCACTTCTTTAGGTTATTGAGATAGAGTCTGTACAAGTGGAAGCGAAAAGACAATTTGTGAAATTGGATGAAGAGGTAGCCAGTGGGAAAGCTGAAGAAGCCCAAGCTCTGAAAAATGAGTGTGAAAGTGACCTAGCTGAGGCAATTCCAGCCTTGGAAGCAGCTCTGTCTGCACTGGATACACTTAAGGCATGTGTTTGAATTAACTACTTTGTGTTTCATCAACAGAGGGAAGTTGAATATGGGTATTTGGCTTATTAGAAGTGGCTGTATTTCAGTAGGTGGCATTATCTTGTTTCTTTCTAATCAAATGAAACTTGCCTCTTAACAGTTTGCCTTTGATATATTGTTTTATTTTATTTTATTTTTATTTTATTTTATTTTATTTATTTATTTTTGAGGCAGAGTCTCACTTTGTTGACCAGGCTGGAGTGCAGTAGTGCAGTCATGGCCCGCTGCAGCCTCCATCTCCTGGGCTCAAATGATTCTCCTACCATAGCCTCCTCAGTAGCTAGGACCACAGACACACACCACTATGCCTGGCTAATCTTTTTTTTTTTTTTTTTTTTTTTGAGACAGAGTCTCGCTTTGTCGCCCAGGCTGGAGTGCAGTGGCCGGATCTCAGCTCACTGCAAGCTCCGCCTCCCGGGTTTACGCCATTCTCCTGCCTCAGCCTCCCGAGTAGCTGGGACTACAGGCGCCCGCCACCGCGCCCGGCTAGTTTTTTGTATTTTTAGTAGAGACGGGGTTTCACCATATTAGCCAGGATGGTCTCGATCTCCTGACCTCGTGATCCACCCGTCTCGGCCTCCCAAAGTGCTGAGATTACAGGCTTGAGCCACCGCGCCCGGCCGGCTAATCTTTTTAAATATTTTTTTTTTATAGAGACAGGGTCACCCTATGTTGCCCATGTTGGTCTCAAACTCCTGGGCTCAAGTGATCCTCCCAGCTTGGCCTCTCAAAGTGCTGGGATTATAGGCATGAGCTTCCATGCCTGGCCTATTTTTGCTTTTTGTATATTATTTATAATTTTCATTCAGGATATTCTAGTGGAATGAGACGAATAGACTCCAAGAGGCCAAAGTGGTTCTGTACGTGGACCAGCAGGCATATGTTAAGTACAGTGTGGAGCTAGTCTTCTGCAGCCTCCTGGACCTGCATACACAGAAAAACTTAAAGGCCATTTCCAGTACAGCTGTGAGTGGCACCATCTGTACCACATTATGTTGTACACAACTTTTTACAGGTCTTTCGGGAAGACCAGAACAACTGCACCAAGCACAGCAGGAGAGACAGCATCTGTTGACTAGGGGGTCAACAGTGTATTCAGGTCCCATTTTTTGCCTTTTTTCCTAATCAATACTCTTTCTTTCATGTAACAGACCTGACAAGACTGTAAACTCAACCTGTGGGTAATTCAGCATTTCACAGAATCAAACTCTCTGATTTTCAGTAACATCAGCCCTGTAGTTATAAGACAAGAGATTATTTTAGGGCATTTATAGAAATTTCCTAGTGCTCTCAATGCGCTGTGAATCAGGAATTTAAAACGCTGAGCTTATTATGTTCTTTCTTCATGCTCTCAGGTACTTTCTTTCTTTCTTTTTTTTTTTTGAGACAGGGTCTCACTCTGTCACTCAGGTTGGAGTGCAGCGATGTGATCATAGCTCACCACAACCTGAAACTTTTGGGCTAAAGTAATACCCCGCAACCCCCCGACTCAGCTTCCTGAGTAGCTGGAACTACAGTCACGTGACACCATGCCTGGCTAATTTCTGGCACATTTAAGAGTCACTTATTACCCTGTGATCTTTCTGCATTCTCTCCTTAGAGATTTATTACAGCAGCTACTTATTTTGACAAAGCCTTGTTTTAAGAGGCACTCCATTCTAGGTGACCATGAGCAACTTCTCTCATGTAACTCTCAAGTAAGTAACTTCTCTCTATATTCCATGAACTTTCAGCACTCCATCCCCTGATATAGGATTCTTGATGCCTTCAATTTAGGTCATTAATACTAGGGTCCCCTTTCATTGAGAGTCTGTTGCTTATACCCTTCCTGATATCAAATGCTGTATTACCTGAGTTAGAGTTCAGTTACAGAGAAGAGAGTTAACTCTATTTAGTATAAGCAGACAAAGATTCTTTAGGGAATTTTATAAATGGATTACAGAATTGTTGGAAGAGGCTGAGCCTCCAGGAATGACTCACAAAGACATACCGCAGAAATGGTCTACCAGAGCAGCTGTCCCTCTGAGTAGGAAGCCTGCAGAGCCTTCCTACAGTGCCACATGACCTCCACTATAATCTACATTGTCACAATGGATGTCTTGCACCCTGCCACTCTCCCCATTTATTGTCTGAATTCTAGTACCACTCAAGTGATCTGGAATCGAATTCTCACCCAGAACTCTAGTTGCATGAAAAACTAAGATATATAGTTGTTAGCTTTCCAGCATTTGCATCTTGCAAGAAATGTCAGAAATATATTGGTGTGGGTAAATGAATCTATACTATCTATTATAAAAATGTATACCTTTTTAGAAAATAGGTTTGGAATTGGGACCTACCTCTTCTTTCATCTTCAATACAACTAATATATATAAGCAAATACAGAATTAAATCTTCATCTAAATTAGGATTCTTAACCTAGGTTCCACAAATGGGTGTGGTATGTGATTGTATATGTGAAAAACTATATTTTCTGGTGGATTTATAGCTGCCATTATATTCTCATAAGTATCTATGACTGACCCCTCCCAACATTTGAGAACCATTAGTCTTAATCTGTGCTGAATTCTCTTTTGCTAATTGTTTCATAACCACATAAAGTAAAAAAATAAATAAAAAATAAAAACAACAAAACTTTGATTTCAAATAAAAAGGAGTGCTTTCATTATTCTCCAACATTACTTTAAAATTTTTTCATTATTTAAAAGTAAACTATTCTGAAGATGTCCTGTTTGTTTTTGTTTTTTTCTTTTAGCCAGCTGACATTACGATTGTGAAATCAATGAAGAATCCTCCATCTGGTGTTAAACTAGTTATGGCTGCTGTTTGTGTCATGAAAGATATAAAACCAGAAAAAATTTCAGATCCTTCAGGGACTGGAGGCAAGGTAATAACTTGACACAGATTTGAATCATATTCATGAATGTATAGAACTTGTCAGCAGCAACTATTATCAAATATCAACAGTACCCAAATTAGGGAAGAAACATTGTTTTCCAGATATTGTCTGTATATATTCTAGGGTAAAGCTAAGACAATGTAGTGTCAAAAAAATGTGTTTCCAGATGAATCTGGCTAACGTGGTAAAACCCCGTCTCTACTAAAATACAAAAATTAACCGGATGCAGTGGCAGGCACCTGTCATCCCAGCTACTCAGGAGGCTGAGGCAGGAGAATTGCTTGAACCCAGGAGGCAGAGGTTGCAATGAGCCAAGATCGTGCCACTGCACTCCAGCCTTGGTGACAGAGTGGGACTCCAGCTCAAAAAAAAAAAATGGTTCTAGTTGCTTCCATCTCCTTTTCTGTCTATGCAGAATTCTCCACTACCATGGGCTTGGAACTAAATGAACACTGAGGTACTTGTACTTTTCCAGCTAAGATTCTTTCTAGCTGGAAAATCTGCTGAGTTAAGCAGTATAGTGAAGTTGTTAAAAGCATGTGCTCTGGAGCTAGAATGTCTGTATTCAGAAATCCCAGCCCCACTAGCAGCGTGACCTTGGTTAAGGTATTTAACGTGTGGGATTCCATTAAAAAGAGATGTACCATATGACCCAGCCATCCCATTACTGGGTATATACCCAAAGGATTATAAATCGTGCTGCTATAAAGACACATGCACACGTATGTTTATTGCGGCACTATTCACAATAGCAAAGACTTGGAATCAACCCAAATGTCCATCAGTGACAGACTGGATTAAGAAAATGTGGCACATATACACCGTGGAATACTATGCAGCCATAAAAAAGGATGAGTTTGTGTCCTTTGTAGGGACATGGATGCAGCTGGAAACCATCATTCTTAGCAAACTATCACAAGAACAGAAAACCAAACACCACATGTTCTCACTCATAGGTGGGAACTGAACAATGAGATCACTTGAACTTGGGAAGGGGAACATCACACACCGGGGCCTATCATGGGGAGGGGGGAGGGGGGAGGGATGGCATTGGGAGTTATACCTGATGTAAATGACGAGTTGATGGGTGCTGACGAGTTGATGGGTGCAGCACACCAACATGGCACAAGTATACATATGTAACAAACCTGCACGTTATGCACATGTACTCTAGAACTTAAAGTATTATAATAATAATAAATAAAATAAAATAAATAAAAATAAAAATAAAATAAAAATAAAAAAAGAGGGTACTCATAGTATCTACCTCATAAAGCTAATGAGAGAATTAGATTAGTTAGTACATATAAAGTTTTTAGGTGTAAAGCCTCACAAACAGTAAGTGCACAATAAATGTTAGCTGTTATTATTACAATTATTATTCAAGGATACATCCCTTAAAAAGGAAGGCATAATATCCATTCTAAACTGAATGTACAGGCTAATTTTCTCTTCAGGTTTTTTTAATACGTGGGTTTAAATTCCTGAATTAAAGAATTAGATTTTTTTTTTTTTTTTTTTTTTGGCCATACTGTCCTTCATTGAGAAAATAAATAGGCTCTTATTAAGTTTTTCTCATTTACACACACACACACACACATACACACACACACACACACACACCTCCCTATCAGGCTTCCAGAAGCAGGAAAAAGAACTTTCAGCTGGTTATTTCAGCTCTTTTGCCAGTATAAGTAGCATGTGCTTTTACCCTATGGTTGGCAGAGCAACGTGTACTCACTCTTTGGCTTTCTGCTTTCTCCTTTAATTTCACTTGGAGAGTCTAGGTAAGTGAGGAGTTTGTCTTTAAGAAAAAGTTTGGTACTTTTCTTATTTAAAAGAGTCAAAGAATACAGGAAAGTAAATTTTGAAGTAATAAAAATTTATTTTCTTATATGAAATTGTGATAGCGTTTACTCAAGTTGCTGAAGTTTTCAAAAGAAATAATCACATTATTTCCTTTTCAGTGTTTACTTTTTTAAACAAATTCAGCCTATAAATGCATTTCCATATTTAAAAATATTTTATGTTTAACATGTACTTGAGGAAAGTCTTAATTTCCAAGGAGATGTAAGTTGATAGCTGGGCGTCGTGGCTCACGCCTATAATCCCAGCACTTTGGGAGGCTGAGGCAGGTGGATCACTTGAGGTCAGGAATTGGAGACCAGCCTAGCCAACATGGTGAAACCCCGTCTCTACTAAAAATACAATAATTAGCCAGGTGTGGTGGAAGATGCCTGTAGTCCCAGCTAGGCTGAAGTGGGAGAATCACTTCAACCTGGGAGGCAGTGAGACAAGATTGCACCACTGCACTCCAGCCTGGGCGACAGAGTGAGACTCCATCTCAAAACAAACAAAAAGTATACGATTAGTTTCTCTTGATAATACCTCTTAAACTTCAAGAAGAAAAATTTTACATCTAGCATTTTTAGTTGCAAATTTAACAAATTTCCATAAATTTTATTTGTAGATATTAGATTACTGGGGACCTAGCAAAAAACTTCTGGGAGATATGAATTTCTTAAGAGATTTGAAAGAATATGACAAGGACAACATTCCAGTGAGTTGCATTGGGTTTCTTTCTATAAATGTGACTTGGTTAAGATGTTTAAAAACTTTAATATTATGCAATAGTTTACAACACATATAGAAATAGTCCATTTTAGGATTAACATAATAGAGATATTACATTTATTAATGATACTATGAATTTTCATAATGTTTAAAACCATTCCTGTCTCAGATAATTAAAAAGTTATTTAAATAAGTTACTCTTTTAGTGTATAATTGACTTGAAAGAGTTGTCTGTCTTCTTATAACAAATTAAGAAATCTGATACACAAATTTATGTAAGATTTAAAAAGTATAGCACATTATTTTCTATCCAAATTCTTATTCTTAATGTTTAATTGTTCTTTTCCATTGTTTCCGTTTGTCCTCTCAATGTATGTCTTTTTTTTTTTTTTTTTTGAGATGGAGTCTTGCTCTGTAGCCCAGGCTGGAGTGCGGTGGCATGATCTCGGCTCACTGCAACCTCCACCTCCCAGGTTCAAGCAATTCTCCTGCTTCAGCCTCTTGAGTAGCTGGGATTACAGGCACCCGCCACCCTCCACCACGCCCAGCTAATTTTTATACTATTAGTAGAGATGGGGTTTCACCATGTTGGCCAGGCTGGCCTCAAACTCCTGGTCTCAAGTGATCTGCCAGCCTTGGCCTCCCAAAGTGCTGGGATTACAAGTGTGAGCCACTGTGCCCGGCCTAAACTTGTAAGTCTTTTAATATTTTTGGAAGAAACATTTTGCCTTCATATCTGTAATACATTTGCATATTTTGCTCACAAATGTTATGTATTTCTGCTACAATTATGCTTATTTTTAAATTATCTCAAAATACTTATTTTGGCTTTTAAAGCCAACATCACTTTTTTATACAAATGTTTTTATTGTATATGATTTTTTCATCTGATGATTGTGCGATCTATATTGAAATTTTAAAATTTAAATCTTTGTTATATAGGTGACTGTTATGCAGAAGATTCGTAGCGAATACTTAACGAACCCTGAATTTGATCCCCCTAAGGTTGCTAAAGCTTCTTCTGCAGCTGAGGGTCTGTGTAAGTGGATTATGGCCATGGAAGTGTACGATAGAGTTGCAAAGGTATTTTGAAGATTAGCACGTCTGTATTCTACTAAGATATTCCCAGGAATTAAAATCTGTACTTATATTTACTGGTTAAGAAGTTTCTCAAAGTGACCACAGAGAGAATTTGTCCTGCTGTAGCATATTATCATATATTGATTGCATACCTAGTAGACGAAGAGAATATTTGTGCATAACATAACCTGGTTGGGGCTGGTGTGGGTGGTAGTGATGCAGGAGCAGGGATGATGAGTAAAATTAGTCAGATTTACTTGTAGCTTTAGGACCCAGGACAAAGGGGAATTAAGGTTTGATGAGGCAGAAGCAAAGAAAAATCTAAACCATCAAGGGGAAAGTGCCAGATTAAAAAGTTGATTCCAAGGATCAGAAGTAAGAGGATCCAGTAGAGTTAAGAGGCAGAGCATGGAAAGATCCCCTGAAACAATACCATGCACTGACACAGAACCTTTCATGGAATACCCACCGGGTCCAAATTTCTGGGAGAGCAGAGAATAGTTAAGAGCATTTTGTAAATCTGGCTAGCAAAGGACCAGGGCAACAAAGGCTTTGCCCTCGCAGCTTGCAGAATTCTACCTAAGGAAGAAAGAAATATAAATAAAAAGGTAGATGAAAATATGTGGTAGCATGTGTTTAAAACAAACTCAGAAGACAGAATAAATGATCAAGCTGTAATAATTAGGAAGGTCTTCCTAAATGATATACATACATGTACCTAGAGAGAGGTAGAGAGTTTGTTAGTTTCAAGGGAGCAGACCTGAAAAAACCTGTTAAAGAAAGAAAATTAATTTTATCTAGGATGTCTTTCCATTAAACATCTTGTCCCTTCACACGGTAGTCTCATGGTAGCTCAGCTAATTTCCACATGTTCCACAGATGTGTAGAATCTTGTGGATCCTTTCTACAAAGCAGAGAAGCCAAGGCATTCAGGCTTTTTCCTGCCTTCCCACTCTACACTTCCACACTGCCGTTTTTATTCTGATACAAGCTGCCCCATGTTGATACAGAAGCATGGGAGGGAAATATGCAGTAATGTCTTCTCTGAAGTCAGAAGCAGAAAAGGGAGCTTCCTGCTTTCTGTCTACTTATTTAACACATTTTCTTTCATGTGCTTTCTGTCTACTTATTTAACACATTTTCTTTCATGATTTCAATGTAGCAGAGAGAAAGCAGGGCATTTTGTGTCTGATACACTGCTCTCTCTCTCTCTCTCTCGTCCGTCCTTGCCTTCAGCTTCTTTCATGGCAATTTACTAGAAGGGTTAGGTCTATCTACTTTCTAATAGGCGCAGACTCTCTCTGGTCATCTTCTACATTCTTTATACCAAGGGCTTAGAGGACGCTCAGTGATCCAGTTGGCCAAACTGCATTGTTGATATGCTGATGGGCATAACAAAACAACTTTAGGAAATCCCTTTTTTGTCATTCAAATGTGACTTTTCAAGATTTGTTGAGGAAAATTCAGTTTTGGTAGTGAAACTGAGCATCAAGGTTTTCTTCCTTTTTATTTCCACCATCACAGCTCTAATCCTGGCAAGGCAGATGTAAGCCTCAATCTGACTAGGAAGAAAATCACAAGCTTGGAAAGGAAAAAAAAAAAAACACCCAAAGCATATTCATGTGTTTAAACAAACACTTATTATTTCATGTTATATGTTTTTCTCTGTTATTTGACGACAGTTGAGTGACACCTACTCATTATTTTGAGACATCTTGTGACATTTTTGCTACATATTTCGACATTTTGTAGCCCAGTGTAAATTATCATTTTATAGGTAACAATTTGCTAGTCCAGATTTATCTATTTTATAATATATATAGGTATATTTTACTTTGTATGTAAAAACAGAAGATTTAAGGCAAAATGTTTATGTAATTTATTATAATGCATTTCTAATCCATAATATCTATAAGGGAGGAATTATACAGATATCAATTTTACATAGTACACATCATATCTGCATATATTGTTCCCAAAAAGGTAGTGGCTCCTAAGAAAGCTCGCTTAACAGAAGCTCAGAAGTCTTTAGCTGAGACAATGGAGCTTTTGAATCAGAAGAGAGCAGAACTGGCAGAAGTAGAACATCATTTGGAAAATTTACAAATGACATTTCTTGAGAAAACAGAGGAAAAGGCTGCTTTAGAAGACCAGGTGGAACTCTGTGCTAAGAAACTTGAAAGAGCCTCACAATTAATTGGAGGACTGGGTGGAGAAAAATCAAGGTCAGATTTCTATTTATTTTAACAAGATTTAGGAATGTCAGGCTTGAATATGTGACCTTCTTTGGGTGTTTATTGTAATTACTGATTTTACAATGACTGGTTGAGAATATGGGACATTCTGGAAGACACCTGGCCAGGCTTCTCCAAACAAGGATATCAGTCTTGAGGATGGTGTTTACAAATTGCTTTCACATGGTCTTTTAAAAGAGGCAAATAAGGCAAATGGTAACAATTTTTTTAATCCAAGTGGTGAGTATGTTGTTGTTTGTTGTACAGTTCTTTCCAATTTTATGTATGTTTAAAATTTTTTGTAATACAATGTTTGGAGGGAGTAGTGAATGCATGGTTCATTGGTTAAATTTTATGTTAACGAAGATATAACTGGCTTGATCTAACAAAGCCAGTAAGCTTTATTCTAATGTATTTACTTGGATTGGACAGCCAGCTATTTCATTTATTCTATTTGTTGAATGAATAGCACGATAAAGTTTGACAAGACTTTGTAGTACAGATTAGATAGTTTTGGAATACACTTTTTTATTGTATGGGTTTCATTAAATGGAAAAAATACCATTCTTAGTATGTCAGCTTCTATACAGCTTAAGTGTAATTTTTGGCAATGAATTGCAAATGTTCCTGTGTTTTACAGTCTAACAATAAATACTAAAACAAATAGCACATCCACTAGACCAAATCATCCAAGAGAAAATTATTAGGCAAAATGTTGGTGTTTTGGGTTTTTGTTTTGTTTTGTTTTTTGGTTTATTTTTTGCTTTTTGTGAAGGGCCAAGTCCTGTAAGAAATGTCTAATATTCTAATAATGAAAGGAAGATTGTCATTCACATAACATAGATACATGTTATAGCACATAAGAGCTAGAAGGGTTCCAACCTCATTTTACAGATAAGCAGGTGTCCCACATTTTATAGCTTTTTGTTACACAGTTGGACTGGAAGCCCTTGCCCTTTCAATTACTGTCTCCCATCATTCTCTGTTGTAAATCGATTTTGCCTTTGGTTGATGGCACAGATGGGCCCAAGCTGCAGATGACCTTCAGATAACATATGAAAATTTAACTGGCGATGTCTTGGTATCAGCAGGAGTCATAGCTTACCTTGGTGCTTTCACTTCTGGCTTTCGAGAAACATGTACAAAAGATTGGAGCATGTTGTGCAAGGTAATGGTTTTATATTTTTTTAAGTCTTGTTTTAGAACATCCAAAGTATGTTTTGGGATATTTTGGGGGAAAGGATGATAACAAGGACAAAAAGAAGAAATAACTGAAAACATGGGGTCTTTCTTTTTTTGCTTCTTGTTTCATCAGTAAAATAGTTCCACAGTTCAACTTTTAATTTCTTTTCTTTCCATTCCTTAGCGTTATTAAATACTACCTAGTGACAATTAAACTGATATTTTAATTTAAAAAATATTTCAATTAACAAGATGAAAGAAAACAGATTTTTGTTTATTTCCTACAGAAGAAAAAAATCCCATGTTCAGAGGAGTTCTTGTTGAGTAAAACCCTGGGTGATCCAGTACAAATTAGAGCTTGGAATATTGCTGGATTACCAACAGATAGGTTTTCCATAGATAATGGAGTGATCGTTAACAACTCAAGGCGTTGGTAAGAAATATAAACTGTTTATTTTTTCCGTTGTTTTATTTGAAAAATTTCAAACATATAGAAAAGTTGAAAGAATTTTATCATAAGCACCAATATAACTACCACCTCCTAGATTCTGCAGTTAACACTTTAGTATTTTTGCTTTATCATGTACCTGTCCTTCCCTCTATCACTCCATCAACCCATCTTTTAAAATGCATTTCCATGTAAATGGCAGACATAGGTATACTTCCTTCCAGATACTTCAGCATGCATATCATCAACTAAAGTTCACTATTTGCTTATGTTTTTATTCTTTTGAGGTAAAATTTACATACATGAAATACACAAAACCATACCATTCAGTGAGTTCTAACGAAGATATAAACTAGTGTAACCCAAATCTCTATCAAGATATAAAACATGACTACCACCAGGGAAGTCTCCTTATGTTCCTTTCGTATATCCCTACCCTCATCCCACCCCAAGAAATCATTGTTCTGATTATTTCCCACCATGGGTTAGTTTTGCCTAGGTTATTTTTGTATGGATTACTTCTAGAATTTCATATAAAGGAATCATAATGTATATGTTATTGGGTAAGGCTTCTTTTGGCATATTTTTTTCTGAGATCTATCCATGTTATTGCATACATTGGTACTCTGTTCCTATTTTTTGTTGCTGAGTTCCATTTTATGAATGTATCACTGTTGATGTATTCTATTGATGGACATCTGGGCTATTTCTAGTTTCTGTCTATACAATGTACTTATTTTAACTAGGTATTGCTATCCATCTTCAAGATATTATAACTTGATAATTTATGCAATTTCATGGGTACCTTTTTTATTTGCTATCATTGATAGTCTGATAACTATAAAAACTTTTCAAATGTCTTTATTGTTATCCTCTTATTCATATCACTTTGAAAAACTTGGAAAATTACTTTCCTTTGAGAAATAGTTTTCTATAATGGTTATGTAGTGACAGTGTCATCTAATTTTAAAAGTCTTTTCATGGGACTGTATCTCAAATATACTGTGATAGATACTATGGAGCTCTTAGATTTATCAGGTACTATTTATTCTAAGTGCCCAACATCTTCACAATGTCCTGTGAGTTAGGTATTATTATTATCCCATTTTATAGATGAGGAAATTGAAGCCCAGAATGATTTAGTAATTTTAAATTAGTAAAGACAGCGAATAAGTGATAGAGTCAGAATTTGAATCCAGGCAATCTGATTTTCAAATCCTTGCTCTTAATTACTATGCTGGAGTGAATTGTGGAATAGGATATCACACTCACTGCCTTTAAAACCATAATGGAAATTTTGGTCTTCTTTGAGATGAGATAAATTAAAGATATAAGAAAATGTAACATCCTGAAAGTTTGAGTTATTGTTTGTTTTATATTCTCTGCAAATCTTTCTGGAAACTTCAAAACAACTAATTCCTGTTTATATTGGCAGTATTGTTTTAATAAAATAAGAATGTATATAATCATATATTGAGTTTACACTCAAAACTTTACTTGAGAGCGAAGATACTTAAGTTGAAACTTCTAAGCAATAAGCAAAATTTAATATAATCTGAAAAAGAATATGTTTTAGTTATAAAAAACGTGTTCTGTGGTAGAGCAGGGATCATTCTGTTTAACAGAATATTAGACCCTTGAGTCTGTTAATTCTGTTTTAGAACCCATTTCCATGTGTTTTGTGACCATTCAGATTATTTAAATTGCAGTTTAGAAAATGCTGTTGTGGCCTGGGCACGGTGGCTCATGCCTGTAATCCCACCACTTTGGGAGGCTGAGGCGGGCAGATCACAAGGTAGGGAGTTCAAGACCAGCCTGGTCAATATGAAGAAACCCTATCTCTACTGAAAATACAAAAAAAAAAAAAAAAAAAAAAAAAAAAAAAAAAAATTAGCCAGGCATGGTGGCATGCGCCTGTAATTCCAGCTATTCAGGAGGCTGAGGCAGGAGAATTGCTTGAACCTGGGAGGCAGAGGTTGCAGTTAGCCAAGACTGCGCCACTGCACTCCAGCCTGGGTGACAGAGCAAGACTCTGTCTCAAAAAAAAAAAAAAAAAAAAAAAAAAAAATCAGTTGAGTAGTATAGATTAACTATAACCACTGAGTCCAAATTCTAATTCCTGTGAAAAACATCTGATTGGTCTAGCTTGAGACAAACATTCACCTTAGGTTTAGTAACTTATAGCTGTGGGGCCCAAGCCAGAGTAACAACCATGAGTATTGAAGACCCAGAGTGTAGCTCTCAGAAGAAGAGTCATGACCTGGAAAAGTAGCTTACGTTTTACAATTAGGACTCAAATGTTTGCTTCCTTCTTTTGCATTTTTGGACATGACAAAAGGTAATTTTATTTATTTTTATAATGATAGCCATTTACTCCAGCACTATTTGTTGAGTTATCCATTATTTCCTCACTGCTTTGTCCCTTTAGTCTTTCTAACTTTAGTGAGGACTTGTGAACTGCTTTTAAAATGCTTTGTTTTTCTTTCTACTTTTAATCCCAGTATTTAGATCATTTACATTTAATGGAATTATTGATACACTTAGATTTAAATCTACCACCTTGTTCTTTTTTATTTGTCTCCTTTGTTCTTTGTTCCTTTTTTTCTTCTTTTTCTACTTGGATTTGGATTAGCTGAATTTTTTTTATGATTCCATTTTATGTCCACATTGGCTTATTGGTTAAATGCTCCTTATTTTTAGTGTTCGTGCTAGTGTTTATAATATCATCCATTTCTAGTTTATTACTGAATATCTTCAAATAATTTTATGCTATTATATATAGTGTATCTTTCAACAGTATAATTCTATCTCTTGTCTGTCTTTTGTGCTGTTACATATTTCACTTTTTCGTATGCCATAAATTCTATAATAGATTCTCTTTATTTTTACTTTAGACAATAATTTATCTTTTAGAGTGATTAAATATAAGAAAAAAAGTCTTATGTTTACCTTCATCTTTTTCCCATTTTGGGACCTCTTAATTTCTTAGTTTCTGTTTGGTTTCACATTTCTTCTGCCTGAAGAATGTCCTTTAACACTTCATGTGAACAGGTCTACTGGCAATGAATTCAGCTTTTTTCTTTTTCTGGTCTAAAAAAACAATCTTTAAAAAAATTGGTATGTAATAGTTGTACCTATTTCAGGGATATATGTGATATTTTAATACATTTATTCCATGTACAGTGATCAAGTCAGGATAGTGGGGTATTCATCACTTCAAACATTTATATTTTCTTTATGTTGAGAATATTCTAATTCTTCTTTTCTAGCAGTTTTGAACTATACAATAAACTATTGTTAACTATAGTTACCCTACTGCACTATCAAATGCTAGATCTTATGCCTTCTACATAACTGTATTTCTGTATCTATTAACCAACCTTGAAAAAAGTCTTTATTTCATCTTCATTTTGAAAGATTTTTTTTTTTTTTTGGCTGAGTTTAGAATTTTGGGTTGACAGTTGTTTTTTGCTTCTGTTTTGGGGCTTATTGTTTTTTCTTTCACGATGTCACTACATTGCTTCTGACCTGCATAGTCTGATGAGAAGTCTACTCTAAGTCTTACTTTAGTTCCTCTTTATATAATATATCTTTTTTTCCTCTGGAAAATTTCCAGTTTTTTTCTCTTTAGTTTTCAGCAGTTTGATGTGTCCAGGTGTGTATGCACATGTGTTTGTGTGTGTATGTGTGTTTTGAGATCGGGGTCTCAGTTTGTCACCTAGGCTGGAGTGTAGTAGTGCAATCATGGCCCACTGCAGCCTTGACCTCCTGGGCTCAGCTTCCTGATGTAGCTGGAACTACAGGTGAGTATAGTGCCCCCACCTCCCATCATTTTGAACAGCTGTATTGATATATAATTCATGTACCATAAAATTTACCCTTTTAAATTGTACAATTCAGCGATTTTTAGTATGAAATGCTACACTTAAGAAATACAAATACATTTTTAATTTACCATTAATAGCCTAAAATCAAAGAACAAGCCATTTTCTAAGAAACAAATACTGTGAGTGTATGTTAAGATGTTAAAAGAAGACATTTCATTAAAATTTTTCTGATCTTTGAGATATATATATATATATAATGCTTTCCAAGAATAAAAAAGGCTAAACTTCAGTTAGGGAACCACTGGAGTGGCAATAGGGGTAAACTTTCAAATCTACTTTCAGCTGCAGTGTGGTTTTGCCTTTACTTCTTCTGGGATTCTTTGGAGTATTACTGGCCACAAACTGTTAATTTTCCAGCTTGGAGTTTCCTCAGTCATGTAGATGGTATAAATTTATATCCTAAACCTGTATGAGATATAGACCCACAGCTACACATTCACATTTTGAGGGGACACTTTTTCCTAGCCAGATATGAGATGGGAATCAAAGCATTTCCTTCTTGTCTCTTTATGCATAGGGTTGAAATTTTTTCTATCAGTGACTTCTTTAAGCCTTTTGTGAGTTTCAGCTTAATACAAAGGTCTCAGTTCCAGCCTCCCCCCACGTATGGACCCAGTGAGCCTCTAGATTATCAGACTGACACTCTTCCCAAGTCCAGCTGTCAGTTTAGCTCACAAACTTACTATTCTGGATTTTAGTTTTATCTGTTTTGGCACCTGTGTTTTTCTGTACCTATGTATTAGATATGTGTGAATGCATGTATGTGTCTTTTAAATGCATGCCTCAACTAACCTGTGCATTTAAAATAATGTCATATTTTATCCATCAGCACTAGGAGGAAGAAGGATTTTTAGCCAGTCATGCTGTTGTGACTGTAGTTGATAATTAATCATTGTGCTTGCTCTTTATAGTTTCTAGCAGCTTGTCTGTTTATAATATTGTGCAATGGTTGAGAGCAGTTCAGACTCTGGAGTGAGGGCATTTGGGTTCAAACTTCCTCACTTTCTGTCTTGAGAGTTTGGTAACATATTTGACCTCTCAGTGCCTTGGTTTCCCCATCTGTGAATGAAAATAACTCCTACTTCATAGAAATGTTGTGAGAAAGCACTTAGCACATAAGTGCTCAAGAAATGTTAGTTTTTTGTAATTATCTTTGAATATCTCACTCTAGTCTATATCTTAAGTTCTGATTTTGCCATGTTTCAACCGTGATGAAAACGCTTACTGTGTCTCCTAGGTGGAGGTAGGAGACAAAAAATAAAATGCAAAATAGTGTGTTCCTTTTTTAGTGTTTATACATTACTCTGGCTACTTAACAGCAAAGCTTATTTTCCTCCAAATTACCACCTCTGTCAGAAACGTAGATGGATAATGCTGCTTTCTTCAAACTGCTCAAAGATCTCAAATGTGGGCTAGTATTATTTTCATACCTAGAGTAAGGTATACTTAGAATGCAAATTCCATGGCCTGGCCTTATTTCTATGATGGACACAACAATCCAATTTTCCAGTATTCACATAAGGTTATATTAAATAGGAGTCAGATTTCTTTCAGAGTAGACAAGAATCTCTAATTATTGGGTAACCAAGAACATTTATTTAGGCATTACCAAGGATGTTTATTAACATTAGAATGTTAATTTATAGGTGTTGTTGCATTTTGTGAGGGAATGAACACATACTGTATTTTTCCAATAATAAGGACATGAAAGGAAGAAAATAATGTCTCTTTAAACAGGGCCTTGAAAGGTACCAAAAGCATCTACTAGTGTAATTACTAGGTAACGTCTATGAAAAAATAACTTTGTTTGCAGAATGCCTTTGCTTTCTTTGCTGTGGTAGGAAAAGTAGATTTTAAGCACCGTCTGGACCTTTTTGTACTTTAAGTAGGATTTCAGCACAATTAGAGCCAAGAAAGAAAACGTCCAGTCGTCTAGTTTAGTCTTTGGGGAAAGACAGAAACTAAAAGAACACAGTTATTTGAGAGTAAATTAAAGAGCTTATAGGGAAAGGGGATTTTAGCTCTAGCCCTAGAATCTGTTGGAATAGAAAGAGAATGGGAAAGCTGACGTGACATGGGACAAAAACTCCCTTTTCTGTGATATGTATATATATCTATTTAAATATATAAATATTAAATATATATAATTTTTTATATATAATTAAATAAAATTATATATGTGTATATATATTTTTTAATGGAGTTTCATTCTTTGTTGCCCAGGCTGGAGTGCAGTGGTGCGATCTCAGCTCACTGCAACCTCCATCTCCCGGGTTTAAGCGATTCTCCTGCCTCAGCCTCCCCTATAGCTGGGATTACAGGCACCCACCACCGCACCCGGGTAATTTTTGTATTTATTTATTTATTTTTTTTTAGTAGAGACAGGCTTTCACCATGTTGGCCAAGCTGGTCTTGAACTCCTGACATCAGGTGATCTGCCCGCCTTGGCCTCCCAAAGCACTGGCATTACAGGCCTGAGCCACCGTGCCCGGCCTCTGGGCTATATTTTTAAAAGAAAATTTAATGTACCGTACTGAATACAAGAGAAACCTAGGACAGTGAGCATCATCCATGAGGAAGAGCAAAAAGCACATCATATATTACACATCTGAACCATGAATCATATATTCTTGAACACAGTCTTTACTGTGCTAACTCAGAAGAAACTCCTAAATAGATCTCAGATATATACCACCCTAAACTTGGACATAATTTGTAATTCTACTTATAATCTGAGGAAATCCCTTATATGCTAGTGGATCTCTTGTTTTAAATGTTTATCAAATATTTTATAGTATTACTTTCATATTATGTTAACAGATGTCATGTATTAAAGTTACCATGAAGACAGCATATTATATTGGGAAGAGCAGAGCTCAGAGATTCACAAGGTCCTACTATTTCTAACACTGAACTAGTTTTGGAACCTTGGAACCTTGAGCAGAGTACTTCCTGAGACTGAATTTCTTCATTTGAAAAATAAATAAGAAAAAGAAAAAAAAACTCCTTTTCACTTTTTTCTCATAGGACTTTTGTGAAGAGTAATCCTGATAATGTATATGAAATACTTTGTACAGATTGATGGTGATATTTATTATTTATATAATTCTAAAGAAATCTCAATGTTTATGTCTTCCTCTCAGAATTTTTTTTATTATATTCTAGGCCTTTAATGATTGACCCCCAGGGTCAAGCCAATAAGTGGATCAAAAACTCTGAAAAAGAAAATCAGCTTAGTGTTATTAAGCTATCAGATTCAGACCATATGAGAACGTTGGAAAACTGTATTCAGTTTGGAACTCCACTTCTATTAGAAAATGTTGGTGAAGAACTGGATCCATCTTTGGAGCCTTTACTACTTAGACAAACTTTTAAACAAGGTATAAAGCAATTTCTATTAATCTGTAGAACTGAAAGATGATTGAATTATCTTGGAGGCATGAAAGAAGCCTACTACATAAATTTAATAATAATGTTAATAATGCAGAACTTCTGGTTCATTGTTATGAGTGAAAGGAAATTTGGAACAAGCTATCAGGAATGAACCTTAGCCAGATATATACCTTGCCCTCTCTTCATTGCCTTAACCACTGTTATCTAGACTGTCAGAGAACATAAAGAAGTTGAAGCCAGCTTGAAATTCCTTTATCCTGTGACCCTTGACCACAAAAAGTCTATTGTTATGAATAGTGGTGGTGTCAAACCCCTGGCCTCAAGTGATCCTCCTCCCTCAGCCTCCCAAAGTGCTGGGATTATAGGAATTAGCCACCATGAATAGTGATTGTGAATGTGGGCCTGAGTTGAGTTTAGGTAAACATTGTCCACCTAATATCTTTCTGTTTATAAAAATTTGTCTCTGCCAAGTGCTATTACCTTTAAGAACTTTAGTCATTTACATATATTTTAGAATCATAATTGAAAATTGATGGAGGAAGAAAGCTCAAGAGAAATCTTGATTTACAAAGCTCTATGACAACCAAAGAAAATGTCCCATAAAGAGTCCTGCTGTATAACTACTTACTTGTTGCTGTGTCTGTGACTTTTGCCTCTCCTGTTTTCTATATGTTGTTATTATCATTTTGAGACAGAGTTTTGCTCTGTTGCCCAGGATGGAGTATAGTGGTGCAGTCTCAGCTCACTGCCTCCTGGGTTCAAGTGATTCTTGTTCCTCAGCCTCCAAAGTAGCTGGGATTACAGGTGTGTGCCACCACGACACCCAGGTAATTTTTTTAGTATTTTTAGTAGAGATGGGGTTTCACCATGTTGGCCAGGCTGGTGTTGAACTCCTTACCTCCAGTGATCCACCTGCCTTGGCCTCCCAAAGTATTGGAATTATAGGTGTGAGCCACCGAGCCTGGCCTTGTTTTCTATTTTAAATTACTTTAGGACCATTTATTTGTAACCTAGGCAAGGCCAGAGAAGTACATAGTGTGAGGGGCTATGTAACTAGCTCACTTGTTATGCATTTGTTTTCTGAACTATAGGTGGCATTGATTGCATCAGACTTGGTGAGGTCATTATTGAGTATTCCTTTGATTTCAAATTTTATATCACCACAAAACTAAGAAATCCACACTATATGCCAGAGCTGGCTACAAAAGTGTCTTTGCTCAATTTCATGATAACTCCAGAAGGACTTGAAGATCAATTACTAGGTATTGTTGTTGCAAAGGAGAGGTATGTATTTTCTTAGATGCTTCTAGACGGTTTAAAAAGGAACATTTGTAGGCCATTAATATTTTTGTTTTGTGAATCTTTTAAAACTTTGTCAAATTTTATACTTTGTTACTATAAATAATCACATAATCCTCTAAAATAGCCATCTGTAACAAGTAAGTTATAAGCCAACTGTGTTATATTGGGCTTTTAGTATGGGCAGTTGGGTTCAGGTTACATGCCATTGTTACAGGAAAGGGATCCCGATCCAGACCCCACGAAAGGGTTCTTGGATCTTGTGCAAGAAAGAATTCAGGGCGAGTCCACAGAGTAAAGTGAAAGCAAGTTTATTAAGAAAGTAAAGGAATAAAAGAATGGCTCCTCCATAGAGCAGCCCGAGGGCTGCTAGTCGTCCATTTTTATCGTTATTTCTTGGTTATATGCTAAACAAAGGGTGGATTATTTATGCCTCCCTTTTTTAGACCATAGAGGGTAACTTTTTGATGTTGTCATAGCATTTGTAAACTGTTATGGCACTGGTGGGATGTAGCAGTGAGGATGAGCAGAGGTCACTTTTGTGGCCGTCTTGGTTTTGGTGGGATTTAGCCAGCTTCTTTACTGTAATCTGTTTTATCAGCAAGGTCTTTATGACCTGTTTCTTGTGTTGACATCCTATCTCATCCTGTGACTTAGAAGGCCCAACTATTTGGGAATGCAGTCCAGTAGGTTTTAATCTCATTTTACCCACCCCCTACTCAAGATGGAGTTGCTGTGGTTCAAATTCCTCTGACACCATGACTTCTGACTTGCATCTGAATGAGCCAGAAATTTCACCCCTAGGAATCTATGCTGTGACTGTAAATAGAAATACATTCATTTATATACATATACACAGGATATTAATAAGAAAATGCTTAGCAAAAGAGGGAAAAAGCAGCATATAAAACTATATCCAGAATATGTAATATTTTGTTTAAAAAAAGATGGATGTTTATCTACATATATAAAAAGAATTAAAAAAAGATTGGGAAGGAATACACTTCAATGTTAAAGTAATTCTCTCTGGTGGTAATTTTTATCGTTTTCTTTATACTCTATATATGTACTATTTTTATTTTAAGTTCCAGGGTACATGTGCAGGATGTGCAGGTTTCTTACATAGGTAAATGTGTGCCATGGTGATTTGCTGCACTTAACCCATCACCTTGGTAGTAAGCCCAGCATGCATTAGCTATTTTTCCTGATGCTCTCACTCCTCCTACCCACCCTGACAGGCCCCAGTGTGTGTTGTTCCCTACCCTGTGTCTATGTGTTCATCTTTTTCAGCTCCCGCTTATAAGTGAGAACATGCAGTGTCTGGTTTTCAGTTTTTGTGTTAGTTTGCTGATGATAATGGCTTCCAGCTCCATCCATGTCTCTGCAAAGGACATGATCTTGTTCCTTTTTATGGCTGCATAGTATTCCATGGTGTATATGTACCACATTTTCTTTATCCAGTCTATAGTTGATGAGCACTTAGGTTGATTCCATGTCTTTGCTATTGTGAATAGCACTGCAGTTAACATACACGTGCATGTACCTTTATAATAGAATGATTTCTATTCCTTTGGTATATACCCAGTAATGGGATTGCTGTGTCAAATGGTATATCTGGTTCTAGGTCTTTGAGGAATTGTCATACTGTCTTCCACAATGGTTAAACTAATTTACATTCCCACCAACAGTGTAAAAGTGTTTCTGTTTCTCTGCAGCCTCACCAGCATCTGTTGTTTCTTGACTTTTTAGTAATCACCATTCTGACTGGCATAAGATGGTATCGCATTTTGGTTTTGATTTACAGTTCTGTAATGATCAGTGATGTTGAGCTTGTTTTCATATGTTTGTTGGCCACATAAATATCTTCTTTTGAGAAGTGTCCTTTGCCCACTTTTTAATGGGGTTGTTTGTTTTTTCTTGTAAACTTGTTTATGTTCTTTGTAGATTCTGGATATTAGACCTTTGTCAGGTGGATTGATTGCAAACATTTTCTCCCATTCTGTAGGTTGTCTGTACATTCTGATAGTTTATTTTGCTGTGCAGAAGCTCCTTAGTTTAATTAGATCCGATTTGTCAATTTGCGTTTTTGTTGCAATTGCTTTTGATGTTTTTGTTGTGAAATCTTTGCCTGTGCCTATAATAAGGATTAAAGACTTAAATGTAAAACCACAAATATGTATTATTTTTTTAAAATGAGGAAAAACACTATGGTACCTGGGAGGGCTACTAGTAAAGAATTGCTTCTGGAAGGAAATCTGATCTCACTTGAATCTAAATGTAACATTATCAAGTGGTCTAGTAAATGAAATCGAATTAAAAGTGAAAATATTTAACTATGAAGTGTTTCTTCCAATATTTAAATCCCACTTGTAGAGTATCCAATGCAGAACCATGTCATAACATATTCTATTCCGTGGTAGACTGTGTTATTTTGAAGTTTCATCCCATTTTTGTTTGACATAAGTGTTTCGACATAAATGCCAATTTTGTCTTTCACTTAAAGAGTCAGTTTTATGACCAGTCATCCTTTCAATGTTTGCTACTATAGAAAATATGATGAAAATGAGACTTAGTGGTGACAAAATCAAGAAATAAATAAGAAGTTCATACTTTGAATTTCTTCTCCAGTTCTTACTTTTGCATACCAGCTATGCCGTATGGATAAGTCTAATGTATTCTTAGACTTACTGTGGCACATGTTATTGCCACATTTTACATGCATACAATTAATGCTTTTTTTGCTTGAACTTCTCAAATAGTTATGTGTGTGAAAGTATTTTTCCCTTAAAGCAGTTAATCACCTTAGTTTGTGTTAGATGTCTACAAATTTGTGATATGTAACACTTAGATGTAAATTTAGATAAAATACTACAAATTTGGACTAAATGTTTCTATCTTTTTAGACCAGAATTAGAAGAGGAACGAAATGCCCTTATTCTTCAGTCTGCAGCTAACAAGAAACAGCTGAAAGACATAGAGAAAAAAATTTTAGAAACATTATCATCATCAGAAGGAAACATTTTAGAAGATGAAAGTGCAATTAAAGTCTTAGACTCTGCCAAAATGATGTCCAATGAGATAACAAAGAAACAGCAGGTGAAAAAAGAATCCTGGAAATCTTTTGATTTAAATCTTAAGATTCTTAAGAAATCTTAAGATTCCGATTTTCTTCCAGCCCCCAGGGAAGGTGCTGGAGTAGCCTTGCTGGAAAGGAAAAAGAAAATGATAAAATACCAAAACATAAATTTAAACTCTTAAGAGAATATCTTACTGTTAAATTATTTAAAACCTGGTCTGATCTATATGGTATCTATACACAGAAGAAATAAATTTAGAATGAACGTTTTAAAATATATTTATTATTATTGGATAGGTAAGGAAGGTATTATTAGAAGTATCGGATAGGTATTATTGGATAGGTAAGGTATTATTAGAAGTATTGGATAGGTATCCAGTTTCAGCTTTCTACGTATAGCTAGCCAGTTTTCCCAGCACCATTTATTAAATAGGAAATCCTTTCCCCATTTCTTGTTTTTGTCGAAGATCAGATGGTTGTAGATGTGTGGTGTTATTTCTGAGGGCTCTATTCTGTTCCGTTGGTCTTTAAGTCTGTTGAAACTGGATTCCTTCCTTACACCTTATGCAAAAATTAATTTAAGATGGATTAAAGACTTAAATGTTAGGCCTAAAACCATAAAAACCCTAGAAGAAAACCTAGGCAATAACATTCAGGACATAGGTATGGGCAAGGACTTCATGACTAAAACACCAAAAGCAATGGCAACAAAAGCCAAAACTGACAAATGGGATCTAACTAAACTAAAGAGCTTCTGCACAGCAAAAGAAACTACCATCAGAGTGAACAGGCAATCTACAGAATGGGAGAAAATTTTTGCAAACTACCCATCTGACAAAGGGCTAATATCCAGAATCTACAAATAACTTAAATTTACAAGAAAAAATCAAACAATCCCATCAAAAAGTGGGCAAAGGATATGAACAGACACTTCTCAAAAGAAGACATTTATGCAGCCAGCAGACACATGAAAAAAATGCTCATCATCACTGGCCATCAGAGAAATGCAAATCAAAACTACAATGAGATACCATCACACACCAGTTAGAATGGCAATCATTAAAAAGTCAGGAAACAACAGATGCTGGAGAAATAGGAACGCTTTTACACTGTTGGTGGGACTGTAAACTAGTTCAACCATTGTGGAAGACAGTGTGGGGATTCCTCAAGGATCTAGAACTAGAAATACCATTTGACCCAGCCATCCCATTACTGGGTATATACCCAAAGGATTATAAATCATGCTGCTATAAAGACACATGCACACGTATATTTATTTCAGCACTATTCACAATAGCAAAGACTTGGAACCAACCCAAATATCCATCAATGATAGACTGGATTAAGAAAATGTGCCACATATACACCACGGAATACTATGCAGCCATAAAAAAGGATGAGTTCATGTCCTTTGCAGGGACATACATGAAGCTGGAAACCATCATTCTGAGCAAACTATGGCCAGGACAGAAAACCAAACACTGCATGTTCTCACTCATAGGTGGGAATTGAACAATGAGAACACTTGGACACAGGATGGGGAACATCACACACCGGGGCCTGTCGTGGGGTGGGGGGAGAGGGGAGGGATAGCATTAGGAGATATACCTAATGTAAATGACAAGTTAATGGGTGCAGCACACCAACATGGCACATGTATACATATGTAACAAACCTGCACATGTACCCTAAAACTTAAAGTATAATTTTAAAAAAAGAATTGGAAAGGTATTATTATTGCACAGGTAAGGTATTATTAGAAGTATCGGATAGGTATTATTATTGGATAGGTAAAGTATTATTAGAAGTATCAGATAGGTATTATTATTGGATAGATAAAGCAGGCAACTTGGGTTCATTCAGATTTTAATTGACTCTTCTCTGGAAAACTGAATTTGAGAATTTGTCTTACCTCTGTTTCTGATTGGAGTTCTTGGCGGAGGTAGTTGTTAGTTGATTGAACAATAAGGGATCCTAGGAATAAATAGAGATTCTTAGACATTAATTCCATCATTATCTTGTCATTTGTCAGGAAGACAGGTATGAGAGTTGAGGGTGGCAGGTGGAGGAAGAGAGCAGGTAGTCTACAGCCAATAATGGATTTATTGCAAATCACCTAACAGAGCTGAATGAGATATATATATATATATGTAGAGAGAGAGAGAGAGAGAGAGTATATATATAATGTGTATATATATATTGTGTGTGTGTATATATATATTTGTGTGTGTGTGTGTGTATATATATATATTTTTTTTTTTTTTGGAGACAGAGTTTTGCTCTTGTTGTCCAGGCTGGAGTGCAATGGCATGATCTCAGCATACTCCAACCTCCACCTCTGGGTTCAAGTAATTCTCCTATCTCAGGCCTCCTGAGTAGCTGGGATTACAGGTGCCCGCCACCACGCCGGGCTAATTTTTTTGTATTTTTAGTAGAGATAGGGTTTCATTATGTTGGCCAGGTTGGTCTTGAACTCCTGATCTCAGGTGATCTACTCGCCTCGGCCTCCCAAAGTGCAGGGATTACAGGCATGAGCCACTATGCCCGGCCCTGAATGATATTTTTATACTACTTCTCTTTTTATAAAATAATACAATGTTATAAACAGAAAAGGCATTAGCAAGCAGTTATTTTTTGTACTTCATAGTTGAGAAAACTAGGGCCCAGAAAGGTTGGCTGAGGCCCAAGTTTACACAATTAAATGGTATTACAGAATGACTTCTGTAAGCTAATGTTATTGATCTTCAGGCCTTTTGGTTTTCCTTGGCCCACCAAATGAGTTACGTGCTCCTTCACTTTAGGGTAATTAAAAAATAAAAAGAAACCTAAACAGAGATTGCACTAATTACTCAGCATCTCTCCACTGCTTCCCACCCCACAATGCACTCTTGCTCTGAGACAGAGGACTTTTTTGTTGTTGTTGTTGTTGTCGTTGTTGAGACAGTTTCGCTCTTGTTGCCCAGGCTATAGTATAATGGCGCCATCTTGGCTCATCACAACCTCCGCCTCCAGAGTTCAAGCAATTCTTTTGCCTCAGCCTCCCGAGTAGCTGGGATTACAGGCATGCGCCACCACACCCGGCTAATTTTGTATTTTTAGTAGAGACAGGTTTCTCTGTGTTGGTCAGGTTGGTCTTGAACTCCCAACCTCAGGTGATCCCCCTGCCTTGGCCTCTCAAAATGCTGGGATTACAGGCGTGAGCCACCGTGCCCGGCTGGACAGAGGACTTTCTAAAGGTCTAGGCACCCTTCCCTTTTGGATAGATTTATTTTGCATGAATGTGATGGTAATCATTCTTTCTGGTCACTTGTACTATTTGGTGTTTTGTTTTGTTTTGGGTTTTTCATCTTGGGGGAGCCAAAGGAGTAGGGTCTTAGAGTAATATTCTGTGGCAGCCCCCAGTCTGGGACCATGGCTGAGATATTCTATCATGTCTTCTTTCCCAATACCTGTCCATCAGAGCAGAACAAGCTACTTCTTGCTCCCTCACCAAACTAGTTTTCAAAGGGTAAAGAGGATAGGGAGCATTTATTGCCTTATTTCCTGTTAAGACTCGAAGAGAAAGGGCGATATAATTATTTATTTGTTCAAGTACTTTATCTTACAATGAGAAAAACATAATAAATTATAGTACCTTTCTGACTGGATCCCATTGATCATTGCAAACACAGTTTTAAATTCATTATATGGTTTGAGCTAAAACATACTCCATATTTGACCCTGACTTCTAGTCTACCTTTCTCCACCCACCTAATGTAAGAAAAAACATCTGCAGGGAAGGCTCTCCAACATAGTCAAAATCTGCTTTTGCCTTTTCTGTAAACCCGCAAGATTACACAAACACAAACAAAACCTTATGAGTTTATTCTAGAGATTTCAAAGTTTACCCCTACTGCTACTCCAATGATTTCCTGACTGAAGTTTAGTCTTTTTTATTTTTGGAAAGTATTATATATATAAATATCACAGACCAGAAAAGTTTTACAAGTAATGAGTTGCCCTCTTTTAACATCTTAACATATACTCACAGTGTTTTCCTTTCTTTCTTTCCTTCCCTCCCTCCCCCCCTCCCTCCCCCTCCCTCCTCCCTCCCTCCCTCCCTCCCTCCCTCCCTCCCTCCCTCCCTCCCTTCCTTCCTTCCTTCCTTCCTTCCTTCCTTCCTTCCTTCCTTCCTTCCTTCCTTCCTTCCTTCCTTCCTTCCTTCTCTCTCTCCTGTCTTTCTTTCTTTTGAGGTGGAGTTTTGCTCTTGTTGCCCAGAGTCAGTGCAATGGCACGATCTCAGCTCATAGCAACCTCCGCCTCCTGGGTTCAAGCCATTCTCCTGCCTCAGCCTCCGGAGTAACTGGGATTACAGGCATGCGCCACCACGCCCGGCTAATGTTGTATTTTTAGTAGAGATGGGGTTTCTCCATGTTGGTCAGGCTGGTCTCAAACTCCGGACCTCAGGTGATCTGCCCACCTCAGCCTCCCAAAATGCTGGGATTACAGGCGTGAGCCCCTGCGCCCAACTCACAGTATTTATTTCTTAGAAAATATCTTGTTCTTTGATTTTAGGCCATTAATGGTAAATGATATTTAAAATGTATTTATATTTCTTAAGCCTAGCATTTCATGCTAAAGATTCAAGTTTAGCAAACACTGTTTTTAAGTATACATAGATCAAACCATGGAATATGAATTAAGTTATTATTTAATGTTTAAAAATTATGGCCCGGTGCAATGGCTCATGCCTGTAATCCCAGCACTTTGGGAGGCCAAAGCAGGTGGATCACCTGAGGTCAAGAGTTCGAGATTAGCCTGACCAACATGGTGAAACCCCATCTCTACTAAAATACAAAAATTAGCCAGGTGTGGTGGTGGATGCCTATAATCTCAGCTACTTGGGAGGCTGAGGCAGGAGAATTGCTTGAACCCAGAAGGTGGAGGTTGTAGTGAGCTGAGATCATGCCACTGCACTCCAGCCTGGATGACAGAGCAAGACTCCCTCTTGAAAAAATAAAAATAAATAAAAATTATATCTGCAGTTTGTTTCTGCTTGCTATTGCTGTTAGTTGCAAAATGGCATTTGAATTGAAAGTCAAAGTTTAAATAGCAAAAGGTTTAAATGAGAATACTAAAATTATGCTTTCTTAGATAAGATGTCATTAATTCCCATTGTCAATAACTTTGTTTTACTTATTTATAGTTACAACTGAGATTCCAAACTTATTTTTAGTTCATTTGTGGTTATACAGTATAATTTTGGGGAAAGTTTGTTTGCAAGTAACAGGAACCCACTTGAATTAGCGAAAATAAGAAAGATACAAGGGAATAATTTATTTTCCCAATTATAGGATATACATCCAGACCTCAAGGATGAATGGAAGACCTTAAGTTTCTGTGCTCTCTATCTCTTCCTCTACTTCCGGGGCTGTGTGGTCATTCTGTGCTTCCCTCTACTGAAGACCAATTTCTTTTAAGACTTTTTAATCTCTTCCTTCATATACTTATCTAGCATGTAGGAACCAACATGTAGAAAAAGTCCTACTACCTTTTACTCCTAATGCCGATGCCACCTAACTTCAGTTTCTGAGGCTTTTAAAGTCTTAATTCTCTAGGGAAATTTTTGATTACCTTATCTTGCATCTGGTTTTATCCCTGCCTGTTGATTAAATTAGCAACAAACAGGATTTGATATAAACATGACTACATAGGCGTACCATTCATCAGAGTCTGTGGATAGCATTACCAAAGAAGGAAGAGTGAGTTGGAATAGTGCTCGAAACATTTTTTTCTATAGAATATCAACCTATCAGATTGAGTTGGAGAGCTATTATCTTGGAGAACATTTTTCCTTGGGGGTTGAATATCTACAGCCCTGTCAAGTTAGAAAATTAAACATATGAGAAGCTAGTTGAAAAAGCATCCTTGGGTATAAAACCATCAATCAACAAATAGTTTTGAATACCTACTTTGCCAGACTGTGCAGGGTTCCAGTACATGAGTTAACACCGTAAGTATACAAACATGTAAACTTGCTCTCCATCCCTCTCTCCCTCTTTATCTCTGACCTGTTAAAAGAAGGTGAATGACTACGGTAGACACTGATCAGTCAGTCAAAGAATAAGCAAAGTTTTCTTATTTGGTATGTCTCAAGAAAGAGATGGTTGGTAGCTGATCAAACTGTTAATCTAAAGTTTAAACTTATTTTTTCTTTTTTCCTCTCTCGTTCCTCCTCTCTCTCCTTCCCCTTTCCTCTATCCTTAGTTCTTTCCTTCATCCCCTTTTGTTTTCTTTATTTCTGGCTTTCAGTATGATAAAGCCCTCTCTTATAAACCATATTTAAATTCATATAATGTTATTGAATTGAGATTTTAAAAAAATATATAAACTTCATTATATGAAAAGTACATAATTAAAATACTCTTCCTATTTCTTAATCTTGCTTTTTCTGTTCTTCTCTTAGATTGCAGAAAAGACAGAACTCAAAATAGCAGAGTCTCGAGAAGGCTATAGACCCATCGCCAAACACTCATCGGTATTATTCTTTAGCATTGCAGACCTGGCTAATATTGATCCCATGTATCAGTACTCTCTTACCTGGTTTGTCAACCTTTATATCAACTCTATTCATGACAGGTAAACATTCTCTCACTTTATTCATCTTCCCAAGGTTGGATTTTCACAGCTCTTTCCATTTAAAAAGTAATTCCATTTAAAAAGTAACTTTTTAAAAAAACTTACATGATGTATATTCATTACAGAACATTAAAAATTTGAAAAAATGGCCAGGTGCAGTGGCTCACACCTGTAATCTCAGCACTTTGGGAAGCTGAGGCAGGCAGATCACTTGAGGTCAGGAGTTCAAGACCAGCCTGGCCAACATGGTGAAACCCCATATCTACTAAAAATACACAAATTAGCCAAGCATGGTGGCAGGTGCCTGTAATCCCAGCTACTCAGGAGGCTGAGGCAGGAGAATCGCTTCAACTCAGGAGGTGGATGTTGCAATGAGCCAATATGGCACCCCTGCTCTCCAGCCTGGGCAACAGAGTGAGACTGTCTCAAAAACTAAAAATATAAAAAAGTGGAAAAGTGAAAGAAAAAAAGACATATGAAAGATAATAAAAATCTTCTTTCTATTTTAAGTTGTTGTTTCACTCCTACTCAAGATTTAGGCATGGAGGGATAAACTCTAGTTTTTTTTCTTGTCTCTTTTAAATATTTCAGTGAGGCAGGCGCATGATTTGTTTTTCCTCGCAACTCTAGTGTATCTTTCTCCAACCTTGAGGTCTCTAAAAGGCTTCAGTCCCACATTTCTTTTTTCTTTATTTAATTTAATTAATTTATTTATTTTTGAGACAAGTGTCACTCTGTCACCCAGGCTAGAGTGCAGTGGCACAATCACAGCTCACTGCAGCCTCAACCTCCCGGGCTCAGGTGATCCACCCACCTCAGCCTTCAGAGTACAGGTGCACACCACTATGTCTGGCTAATTTTTGAATTTTTTTGTAGAGATGGGGTTTCACCATGTTGCCTAGGCTGGTCTCGAACTCCTGGACTCAAGAAATCTGCCTGACTCAGTCTCCATAAGTGCTGAGATTACAGGAGTGAGCCACTGCACCTGGCCCCACATTTCTAATAGTTTTCTGGATATTTGCACTTTAATCACTTAATGAATGTATGCAAATTTTGGAGTCAGACTGGAGTTGAGGATTACACCTCAGTTCTGCCACATACTAGCTGCATGCCTACAGGCAAGTTCGTTAACATGAGGTAATTGCCGTAATTTTTCTTATCTATAAAATTGGGATAATAATAGTAGCTACCTTTTGAGTTTTTGGGAATTAAATGAGATAATATTTATAAAGTGTTTATAACAATGTCTGGTATTTAGTAACTGCTGTACTTTTTAAGTAAAATAAAAATACAACTTGAACCAATCATGTATGCTGTAAGAAATTTCTACATTGACTCTTGGTAGAATAACCTCTGCTGAGTGATTGAAATCCCTTCTCAGTTGGCATTTGGAATTTGAATTTATGCAACCCATATGATGAAGGAAATTCAAGTTAAAGAATTGACATAAAAATGTCAGTATCAAGTTTTGGTGAGATGTGGAATAATTGGAACCCTCTTACACTGCTGGTTGGATTTTAAAATAATGTGGCCACTTTGGAAGTTCTTCAAAATATTAAACCTAGATTTGCCATGTAACCCAGCAATTCCACTCCTGGGTATATACCCAAGAGAATTGATTGCGTATGTTCACACAAAAACTTAAAGTTAAAAAAAATTTAGGCATAAAATGCTATATTCAAGTTACTTGGGTTAGTTTTTCCTCCTTCAACATGAGATGTTATTCATGTGAAATACAGTTAAGTTCATTTGTTTATTTTTATGTTTCATTTTAGGATTTTTCTTCATCTTTGTTGACTTTAACTTTATTATATGTTTGAGTACAGACACCATTAATGACTCCAAAATTCAATCCTGTACAAAAAGATCTACTCAGAGAAGTGTCAATACCACCATCCCTTTCATCCCATTCCCATGGTCTTATGTATTACTTTTTAAAAATCAAATTTTTAATTTTGAGTTAAGTGTAGATTCACATGCAATTATGAGAAATAATAAGGATCTCATGTACCTTTTACCCAGTTGCCCCAATGGTGACATTTTGAAAACCTGTAGAACAATATCACAACCATGATAATGACATTAATACAGTCAAGATACAGAATATTTCTACCACCACAAGGATATCTGTGTTGCTCTTTTATAGCTATACCCACTTCCTTCCCATCCTTACCTCTTCCGTAACCCTTGGCAACCACTAACCTGTTCTCCATTTCTATACTTTCGTTACTTCAAAAATTTTATGTAAATGGAATCATATGGCATGTAACTTTTTGAGACTGGCTTTTTTTACTCAGCATAATTCTCCAGGGATTCGTTCAGGTTGCTATGTGTATAAATATTTGGCTCTTTTTGACGGCTGAGAAATATTTCATAGCATGAATTTACCACAGATTAAAATCTGTTTAATCGTTTACCTGTTGAAGGACTTCTGAATTATTTCCAGTTTGGGGTTACTATGAATAAAAGTGCTATAAACATTCATGTACATATATTTGTGAATAGAAATTTTTATTTCTCTGAGATAAATACCCAGGAGTGCAATTGCTGGGTCATGTAGCAGTTGTTTGTTTAGATTTTTTTTTTTTTTTTTTTTTTTTTGCAAACAAGACATAGGGTTTATTGAGGACTCTTTTTTTAAGCTTTTAGGTTCAGGGTTACATATGCAGGTTTGTTATACAGGTAAACTACATGTCACAGGGGGTTAATATACAGATTATTTGGTCACTCAGGTAATGAGCATGATACCTGAAAGGTAGTTTTTTGAACCTCACCGTCCTCCCACTCTCCACCTTTGAGTAGGCCCCAGTGTCTATTGTTCCCTTCCTTTTGTCCAAGTGTACTCATGTTATATAAGTGAGAACATGCAGTATTTGGTTTTCTGTTCCTGCATTAGTTTGCTTAGGATAATGGTCTCCAGCTCCATCCATGTTGCTGCAAAGGACACGAGTTCATTCTTTTTGGTGGCTGTGTTGTATTCCATGTTGTATCTGTACCACATTAGTTTTATCTAGTCTACGATTGACAGGCATCTAGGTTGATTCCAGATCTTTGATATTGTGAATAGTGCTGTGATAAACATACGTATATGTGTCTTTATGGTAGAACAATTTATATTCCTTTGTGTATATACCCAATAATGGATTGCTGGGTCAAATGGTAGTTCTGTTTTAAGCTCTTTGAGAAATCTCCAAACTGCTTTCCATGGTGAACTAATTTACATTCCCACCAGCAGTGTATAAGTATTCCCTTTGCTCCACAACTTTGCCAGCTTCTGTTTTTTTGGTTTTTTTTTTTGTTTGTTTTTTGTTTTTGCTTTTTAATTATAGCCGTTCTGACTGGTGCGAGATGGTATCTCATTGTGGTTTTGATTCGCATTTCTCTAATGATTAATGATTTTAAGCATTTTTTCATATGCTTTTTGGCCATGTGTATGTCTTCTTTTGAAAAGTGTCTATGTCCTTTGCCTACTTTTTAATGGGGTTGTTAGTTTTATGCTTGTTAATTAATTTAAGTTTCTTATAGATTTTGGATATTAGATCTTTGTCAGATGTACAGTTTGAAAATATTTTCTCCCATTGTGTGGGCTGTCTGTTTATTCTGTTGATAGTTTATTTTGCTGTGCAGAAGCTCTTTAGTTGAGTTTTTAAAAATTTTTTAAAGAAAGTGACAGCCTGGGCAACATAGTGAAACCCCATCTCTACAAAAAAAAAAAAAAAAAAAAAACTAGCTGGGCATGGTGCCATGCACTTGTAGTCCCAGCTACTTAGGAGGCTGAGATGGGAAGATTACTTGAGCCCAGGAGGTAGAGGTTGCAGTGAGCTGTGATCATGCTACTGCACTCCAGCCTGGGTGACAGGGTGAGACCCTGTCTCAAAAAAATAATAATAATAATAAAATGCCAAGCTATTTTTTAGAATGGCTACATCATTTTATATTCCCATAGGTATTATATTTTTAAATTGAACTAAAAAAATTGAAAGCAATATATGCTTATTATAAACATTTTTTGGAATATGAAAGTATAAAGAATATCAGTCATAACTCCATCCAGTAATTACATTTATCCATATGTTTTCTGACTTTTTATGTATTTTTTTTCTTTTTGAGACGGAGTCTTATTCCATTACCCAGGTTCAAGTGCAATGGCGTGATCTCACACTACAACCTCCGCCTCCCGGGTTCAAGCAATTCTCCTGCCTCAGCCTCCCTCGTAGCTGGGATTACAGGATTGTACCACCACCCGTGGCTAATTTTTGTATTTTTAGTAGAGATGAGGTTTCACCATGTTGGCCAAGCTGGTCTCAAACTTCTGACCTCAAATGATCCACCCACCTCGGCCTCCTAAAGTGCTGGGATTACAGGCAAGAGGCACCGTGCCTGACCTTTTCATGCATTTTTAAAATATGTGGATCTTTCTCTAGATTTTATGCTTATTTGGGGCAGGCAAATGTTTCATAATTCTTTGTCTCTTACACTTCCCTCCCTAGCATAGAGCCTTACACTAATAGAGATTTAATAGGCATTTTTTTTAAATTAACTGATTGTTTTCAGTCACTGTGAGGCAGAATAAGATATTTAGGATTTGGAAAATAGAGAGATGGTATAAGCCATATTTCACTTTCTCAGAGAATTATACCCTACATTTTAAAACTTTTTATTTTAAAATACTTATGGACTCATGACAAGTTGCACACAGAAAAATATGTGCAGAGAGGTTTCATGTACCTTTCATTTTGTTTCTCCAATGCTAGTATCTTGCCTATAGTACAACCAAGAAACTGACATGGTTACAACCCATAGAGCTTATTCAGATTTCACCAGTTTTACGTGCCCTCATGTGTGTGTCTTTATATGTTTTTAATAGTGATACTTTCGTAAAATAAAAAGTGCATATGTTAATTCACATTGCTTATATTTTCCTAGTTTTGTTTGACAATACATTTTCCTTCTTTTTAACTTTTAGTAACAAATCCAAGATTTTGGAAAAGCGCCTACGATATTTAAATGACCACTTCACATACAACTTATATTGTAATATATGCCGATCACTATTTGAGAAGGACAAGCTGTTATTTTCCTTTTTATTATGTGCCAATCTTCTTCTGTAAGTTACTTGCTTTTTCCATAACTTATTTATTTTTAAAACCTCCCTGGAAAATCAAATCTGTAAATGTATCTTCTCACAGAAGGCTATATTTTTCTTTGCTTAAGTCATGATTTTACTTGTGCATTTCACTGATAACAATAGCTTCTATAATAGTATTGGTGTTTATTTAATTTTTAAAATTTACATAACACAGAAAAGTTCACAGAGTATTAATGTACAGTTCAACAAATTCTTACAAAGGGAAGATCTGGTGATGAAATAGAACATTTCCCCACCATCCTTGAAGCACTTGTACTCCTTTCAGTTACCACCTCCTTACTCCCCAAAAAGGTAACTACTATACTCACTTAAAACACTGCAGTTTAGTTTGACATATATAAGCAAGTAATATGTATTCTTTATTCTTTTATCTGGCTTCTTTTCCTCAACATTACTTTCATGAGACTCATCCGTGTCGTAGCATGAGGCTAGTTCATTTGCTGTGACTGCTTTACAGTATTCCATTAGAAGAATACATTGATGTTTACCTGTCTACTCAATGAACAGATGGGTTGTTTCCAGTTTGGCACTAGTGTAAGTAATGGTGCTATGAACAATCTTGTGTATAAATGTAGGGGCACACGTGCACACATTTCTTTTGGGAAGATGCCTAGAAAGAAAGTTACAAATTGTTTTCCAGAATGATTGTACCAGTTTACATCCCATTAACAGAATTTGAGCGTTCCATTGCACCAGATCCCCACCAACGTTTTATTTTTGTTCTTTTTGTTGTTGTTGTTGTTGTTTGTTTTGAGATGGAGTCTCGCTCTGTTGCCCAGGCTGGAGTGCAGTTGTGGGATCTCGGCTCACCACAACCTCTGCCTCCTGGGTTCAAGTGATTCTCCTGCCTCAGCCTCCACAGTAGCTGGGACTACAGGTGTGTACAACCATGCCTGGCTAATTTTTGTATTTTTAGTAGAGACAGGGTTTCACTATGTTGGCCAGGCTGGTCTCAAACTCCTGACCTCGTGATCTGTCCACCTCGGCCTCCCAAAGTGCTGGTATTACAGGCGTGAGCCACCGCGCCTGGCCCCCACCAATGTTTTATATTGTTTAAAAGAAATCTATTTTGGTATGTGGTACATATTATTGAATCATGGTTTGAATTTATATTTCTCTGATGACTAATGAAGTTGAACACTAGTTCATGTTTATAGGCCACTTGGAAATCTTCTAGTGTACTTGTTCACATCACTTGCCTATTTATGGGGTTTTTCTTAGGGATTTGTATGAGTTCTTTATATATTCTAGACACAAATCCCTTGACAATTATTTAATTGTGTGACAAATTGGCACTCACTCTAGTTTGCTTTCTCTTTCTCTTAATGCTGCCTTTTGCTGAACACAAGTTCTTAATTTTAATATAGTCTGATTTATGGTTCTTGCTTTGTGAAAACTCTTTTCACAGCCCAATATTATGAAGGTATTCTCCTATATAACCATCTGGAAGCTTTATTATGCCTTTCACATTTAGATGTACAAGCCACATGCAACTGATGTGTGTGCATGGTCTAAGGAAATGTCAAATTTTACATTTTTTCCATGTAGCTCTCCACTTGTTGAAAAGACTGGCCTTTTCCCTACTGCTCTGTAGTGCCTTCCTTGCCATAAATAATAAATTCATATGTCTAGATCTGTTTCTGGACTGTCTATTCAGTTCCATTAATGTGTTTGTCTGTAATTAATCTTGATGTCTGATAGTGTTTCATCTTGTTCTTTAATTTTTTATTTATTTCAACTGGTTTTTGGGGGAACTGGTGGTGTTTGGTTACATGAATAAGTTCTTTAGTGGTGATTTCTGAGATTTTGGTGCACCCATCACCAGAGCACCTATGTGTAGTCTCTTATCCCTCTCCACCGCCCCCCGCCCCACAGTTTCTCCCAAGTCCCCAAAGTCCAATGTACCATTCTTATGCCTTTATGACCTCATGGCATAGCTCCCTTATATGAGTAAGAACATAAGAAGTTTGCTTTTACATTACAGTAAGTGAAGTGAGTTACTTCGCTTAGAATAATAGGCTCCAAGCCAGGTGTGGTGGCTAATGCCTATAATCCCAGCACTTTGGGAGGCCGAGGCAAGTGGATCACCTGAGTTCAGGAGCTCAAGACCACCCAGGGCAACATCGTGAAACTCTGTCTCTACTAAAAATACAAAAAAACTAGCCAGGCGTGGTGGCACATGCCTGTAATCCCAGCTACTCAGGAGGCTGAGGCAAGAATCGGTTGAGCCTTGGAGGCAAAGGTTGCAGTAAGCCGAGATAGCGCCACTGCATTCCAGCTTGGGCTACAGAGTGAGACTCTGTCTAAAAATAAATAAATAAAGTAATAGTCTCCAATTCCATCCAGGTTGCTGCAAATGCCATTATTTTGTTCCTTTTTATGGCTGAGTAGTATTTCGTGGTGTATATATATATGTATTGCATTTTCTTTATCTACTTGTTGATTGATGGACATTGGGGCTGGTTTCATACTTTTGCAATTGCAAATTGTGCTGCTATAAACACGTGTAAGGTGTCTTTTTCATATACTGACTTCTTTTCCTCTGGGTAGATGCTGAGTAGTGGGATTGCTGGATCAAACAGTAGATCTACTTTTAGCTCTTTAAAGAATCTCCACACTGTTTTCTATAGTGGTTGTACTAGTTTACATTCCCACCAACAGTGTAAAAGTGTACCCTTTTCACCACATCCATGCCAACATCTATTTTTTTTTTTTTTAATGGCCATTCTTGCAGGAGTGAGGTGGTATCATGTTGTGGTTTCGATTTGCATTTCCCTGATAATTAGTGATGTTGAGCATTTTTCCATATGCTTGTTGGCCATTTTTCTATATGCCTGTTGACCATATATCTTCTTTTGAGAATTGTCTATTCATGTCCTTAGCCCACTTTTTTAATGAGATTGTTTGTTATTGTTGTTGTTGTTGTTTTCTTGCTAATTTGTTTGAGTTCTTCGTAGATTCTGGATATTAATCCTTTGCCAGATGTATAGATTGTGATGATTTTCTCCCACTCTGTGGATTATCTGTTAACTCTGCTGATTATTTCTTTTGCTGTGCAGAAGGTTTTTAGTTTAATTAAGTCCCATCTATTTATCTTTATTTTTGTTGCATTTGTTTGTTCTTCTTTTATACAAGAGTGTCTTTCTTATTCTTGGATCTTTGCATTTCCATATAAATATTAGCATCATCCGGTCAAGTCCAAAGTGGAAAGATACCTAGTAATATGCTGAAGTTTTGATTAGGAGTGCATTGGAACTGTAAATCAGTTTGTGGGAAATTAACAATTTTATAATATTGAGTGTTTCAGTCTAAGAACATAATATGTCACTCCATTTTCCTTAGTTCTTTTTCATTTCACTCTATAATGTTTCATAGTTTTCTATGTCTTGCCCGTCCTTTTTTTTGAAAAGGCTTTATTTTGTAGAGCAACTTTAGATCCACAGCAAAACTAAGCAGAAGACACAGAGATTTCTTATATACAACCTCCTGCACTAACAAAACCCCTTACCAGTGTGATATATTTGTTAGAATCTATGAGCTTTCATTGACATATCATTGTCACTCATAAGTAAGTTCATAGCTAACATCAGGCTTCACTCTGGGTGTTATGTACCTATCAATTTTGACAAGTGTATAATGTCATATGTCTATCATTATAGTTTCACTGCTCTAAAAATCCTCTATGTTCTATTTGTTCAGCCCTCCCTCCCCTCAACCCTGCCAATCACTGATTCTTTTGTTATCTCCATGGTTTAGTTTTGTCATTTCCAGAGGGTTATATAGTTGGAATTATGCACTATGTATGCCTTTTCAGATGGGCTTTTTTTCTCTTAGTAATAAGGTTCCTCCATGTCTTTTCATGGCTTGATGGCTTATTTCTCTTTAGTGCTGAATTATATTCCATTGTTTGGATGTACTACAGTTTATTCATTAACCTACTGATGGACATCTTAGTTGCTCCTAAGTTTGGGCAATTATGAATAAATATGCTACAAACATTCATGTGTAAGTTTTTGTGTGAACATAAGTTTTCAACTCCTTTGGGTAAGTACCAGGTGTGCAACAGCTGGATTGTATGGTAAGAGTATGTTTAGTTTTGTAAAAAACTACCAAACTGTCTTCCTGAGTGGCCGTAACATTTAGCATCTCCACCAGTAATGAATAAGAGTTCATGTTGCCTATTTTGGAAAGTGGCCGTTTTAATAGTGTTTAGTGATATTTCATTTTAATTTGGAATTTCCTAATGAAATGTGATGTTGAGCATCTTTTCCTATTCTTATTTGCCAACTATATATCTTCTTTGGTGAAATGTCTGTTCAGGTCTTTTGCTTTTTTTTTTTTTTTTTTTTGAGGCAGATTCTTGATCTCTCATCCAGGCTGGAGTACAGTGGTTCTATCTCGTCTCGGCTCACTGCAACCTCCACCTCCTGGGGTCAATTGATTCTCCTGCCTCAGCCTTCTGAGTAGCTGGGATTACAGGTACTTGCCATCAAGCCTGGCTAATTTTTGTATTTTTAGTAGAGACAGGGTTTTACCATGTTGGCCAGGCTAGTCATGAACTCCTGACCTCAAGTGAGCTGCCTGCCTTGGCCTCCCAAAGTGCTGGGATTGTAGGTGTGAACCACTGTGCCCAGCTCTCAAATGTTTTTTCTGCATATTTTGATAGGATCATATGGTTTTACTTCTTTACTCTCTTGCTATGATGAATTACATTAATTAATTTTCACTTGTTAAATCAGCCTTTCATACCTACAATAAATCCTGCTTAATCATGGTGTATAATTCTTTCCATACATTATTGGATTTGATTTGCTAATATTTTGTTGCTAATATTATGCTCCTTTTGTTGAGGATTTTTGCATCTGTTTTTATGAAAGATTTTGAATTGCAGTTTTCCTTTCTTGTAATGTCTTGCTTGGCTCTGGTATTAGGTAATACTGACCTCAAAGAACCAGTTAGGAAGTATTTCTTCCACTATTTTCTGAAAGACATGGTGGAATTGGTTTAATTTCTTCCTATATGTTTAGTAGAATTCTTCAGTGGACCCATCTGGGCTTGGTGCTTTCTGTTTTAGATGATTATTAATTATTGATTCAATTTCATTAATAGATACAGGTCTATTCATATTATCTATTTTTCCTTGTGAGAGTTTTGGGAGACTGTGACTACTTTATCTTTATGTAATGCTCCTCTTAATTCCCAATAATTTTCCTTACTCTGAAGTCTTCTTAGTCTGAAATCAATATAACTACCTTACTTCCCCTTCATTAGTGTTAGCATGGTATATCTTTCTCTATCTCTACTTTTAATGTATCTGTGTTTTTATATGGTTCAAAGTGGGCTTCCTGTAGACAACATATAGTTGGGTCTTGCTTTTGGATCCACTCTGACAACCTGTCTTTTAATTGATGTATTTAGATCATTGACATTTAAACTGATTACTGATACAGTTGGATTAATATCTACCATATATGTTACTGTTTCCTATTCATTACCCTTGTTCTGTTGTTGTTGTTACTGTTTTTATCTTCTATTTTTCTGTCTTCTCTGGTTTTAGCTATTTGGTATGATTTCATTTTTTCTCTTCTCTTAGCAGATCAATTATACTTGCTTCTTAAAAAAAATTTTAGTTATTGCCCTTGAGTTTGCAATGTACATTTACAACTAATCTATCTAAGTCCTCATTCAAATAACACTATACCACTTCCTGCAATTACTTTGTAACTCCAGTTTCCCCTCCCACTCTCCCTTGTAACATTGTGGTCATTCATTTCACTTATCCATAGCCATAGTCATCAAATACATTGTTGCTATTATTATTTTGCACAGCTGTTATTTTCATTTTTGTATCTTTTAATTAGCACATAATAATTGTATGTATTTTTCAGTTTCATAGTACTATTTCAGAACATACAGGTTATAGTGATCAGATCAGGGTAATGAGCATATCCATCATCTGAAACATTTATCACTTCTTTGTGCTATAGGAACATTCAGTATTCTCTCTTCTAGTTATTTGAAAATACATACAAGTGACCCTTGAACAACATGGGTTTCAGCTACACCAGTCCACTTATACATGGATTTTAAAAAAATATATATTGGAAAAATTTTTTAAGATTTGTGACACTTTGGAAAAACACAGATGAGCTGCCTAGCCAGAAACACTCAAAAACTTAAGATTGGGTATGTCATAAATACATAAAATACTTGTAGATACTAGTCTATTTTTATCATTTACTACCATAAAATATACACAAATCTATTATAAAAAGTTAAAATTTATCAAAACTCACACACAGTCCATGCATGGCATCATTTGCAGTCAAGAAATGTAAACAAATATAAAGATGCAGTATCAAATCATAATTGCATAAAATTAACTGTAGCACACACTGTACTACTGTGATAATTTTGTAGCCCCATCCTGTTGCTGTTGATGTGAGCTTAAGTGTTATGATTATCCACTTAAAATGTCAGGTGATGCTCATCATCTCAAGAGCAGTTCATCTCTTCAGTACATTGGGTATAGCAGTAAAAAGTGATCTCTTCATGGTTCTCGTGTATTTTTCATTGTGTTTAGTACAATATCACAAACTTGGAATAACATAGAACAAAGTGCCACTAGTGTATAATTCTTTGTATGCATTATTGGATTTGATTTGCTAATATTTTGTCGAGGATTTTTGTGTCTATTTTCATGAGAGATTTTGGTTTGTAGTTTTCCTGGAAGTTCTCCCAAGAGACAGAGAAGAGTCATTACATTACAAGAAAAAATGGAATTGTTTGATATTTACCATAAGTTGAGGTCTGCAGCCATAGTTACCCACCATTTCGGACAGACATTTCATCTTGTAAACAGATTATGTAAACTTATAGTATCGATAAATACAGTATATACTGTAAATGCATTTGTCTTATGATTTTCTTGATAATATTTTCTTTCTCTGGTGTACTTTATTATAAGAATATAGTATGTAATGCATATAACATGTAAAATATATACTAATTGACTATCAGTAAGATTTTCAGTCAACAATAGACAATTAGTAGTTAAGTTTTGGGGGAGTCAAAAATTATACATGAATTTTGACCGCATGGGGGGTCAGCATCTTAACTTCCGTGTCGGTTGTTCAAGAGTCAAATGTAATATATTATTGTTAACTATACTCATCCTACAGTGCCACTGAATACTAGAACTTCTTTTGTATCCTTTAACAAATTTCTCCCTATTCCCTGCTTTTCCCTGTGTTTCCCAGCCTCTAGTATAATCTGTTCTACTTTTTACTTCTATGAAATCAACTTTTTTTAGCTTCTACCTATGAGAACATGTGGTGTTTAACTTTCTGTTCCTGGCATATTTCACTGAACATAATGTCTTTCAGTTTCATTCATGTTGCCACAAATGAGAAATTTTCGTTCTTTTTATGGCTGAATAGTATTCCATTGTGTATGTATACGACATTGTTTGTATCCCTTCATCTGTTGTTGGACACTTAGGTTGATTCCATACCTTGGTTATTGTGAATAGTGCTACCAAAAAAAATCAGGGTGCAGATGTCTCTTCAATATAATGATTTGCTTTGCTTTAGATAAAGGCCTGGTCGTGGGATCGCTGGATCATACGGTAGTTTGATTTGTAGTTTTCTGAGGAACCTCCGTACTGTTCTCCATACTGGTTTTACTAGTTTACATTTCTAGCAATAGTGCATAAGAGTTCCCTTTTCTCTGCATCCTCACCAGCATTTGTATTTTTTGGCTTTTTGATGATAGCCATTCTAACTGGGGTGAGATGATATCTCATTGTGGTTTTGATTTGCATTTCCCTAATTATTAGTGATTATGAACATTTTTTCATGTGTTTTTGGCCATTTGTGTGTGTGTGTGTGTGTGGTTTTTTTGTTTTGTTTTGTTTTGTTTTTTTTTTTTTTTTTGAGAAATGTCTGTTAAGATCATTTGCCTTTTTTTTTTTCTTTTGAGACAGTCTCACTTTGTCGCCCAGGCTGGAGTGCAGTGGCACTTTCTTGGCTCACTCCAACCTCCACCTGCCTGGCTCAGGTGATCCTCCCACCCCAGCCTCCCAAGTAGCTGGGACACAGGCACATGCTACCATGTTTGGCTAATTTTTGTATTTTTCTTTTTGTAGAGAGAGGGTTTTGCTATGTTGCCCAGTCATGCACTCCTGGGTTAAAGTGATCCACCTGCCTTGGCCTCCCAGAGTACTGGGATTACAGGCATGAACCACCATGCTAGACTCATTTGCCCATTTAAAAATTAGATTTTTTTTTTTCTGTTGAGATGTTTGAGTTCCTTGTATATTCTGTATATTAATTCCTTGATGGATGAATAGTTTGCAGATATTTTCTTTTTCTTTTTCTTTTTCTTTTCTTTTATTTTTTTTCGAGATGGAGTCTCAGTCTGTCGCCCAGGCTGGAGTACAGTGGCGCGATCTCAGCTCACTGCAACCTCTACGTCCTGGGTTCAAGTGATTCTCCTACCTCAGCCTCCTCAGTAGCTGGGATTACAGGCACCCACCACCACGCCTGGCTAATTTTTTGTGTGTGTTTTTAGTAGAGACGGGTTTTCACCATGTTGGTCAGGCTGGTTTCAAACCTTGTGATCCACCTGTCTCAGCCTCCCAAAGTGCTGGGATTACAGGTATAAGCCGCCATGTCTGGCCAGTTTGCAAATATTTTCTCCCATTCTATAGGTTGTCTTTTCACTGTGTTGATTGTATCTTTTGGTGTGCAGAAGTTTTTAGTTTGATATAATCCCACTTATTTGTATTTTGCTTTTGTTTCCTGTGCTTTTGAGATCTTATTCATAAAATCTTTTCCAGGACTGATGTCCTGAAGCATTTCCCCATGTTTTCTTCTAGTAATTTTATAGCTTCAGGTTTTACATTTAGGTCTTTAAGCCATTTTGAGTTGATTTTTGTATAGAATAAGAGGAGATGGTCTAGTTTTGTTCTTCTGTGTATGGATATCCAATTTTCCCCAGAACCATTTACTGAAGAGACTGTCCTTCCCCCAATCAGTGTTCTTGGTACCTTTCTCAAAAGTCAGTTGGCTGTAGATACATGGATTAATTTCTGGGTTCCCTATTCTGTTCCACTGGTCTATGTGTCTGATCATATGCCAGTACCATGCTGTTTTCATTAATATAGCTTTGTAGTATATTTTGAAGTCTGGTACTGTGACGCATCTAGCTTTGTTCATTTTGCTTAGTATTGTTTTGGCTATTTGGGGTCTTTTGTGGTTCCGTGCAAATTTTAGGATTTTTTTTTTCTATTTCTATGAAGAACATCATTGGTATATTGAGAGTGCATTGAATCTTTTGATCACCTTGGGTAGTATGGTCATTTTAACAATATTAATTTTTCTAGGCCATGAAGATGGGATGTCATTCTATTTTTTGGTGTCTTCTTCAATTTCTTTCATCATTGTTTTTTGGTGTTTTTAAAGTTTTCCTTGTAGAGAGCCTTCACCTCCTTGGCTAAATTTATTCCTAGGTATTTTACTTTTTGTAATTTTTGCAGATGGGATTACTTTCTTGATTTCTTTTCCAGCTAGTTCATTGTTCTCATATAAAAACACGACCAATTTTTGTATGTTGGTATTTATATCCTGCAACTTTGCTGAATTTATTAGTTTTAAGAGTTTTTTGGTAGAGTCTAAGTTTTTCTATATATAAAATCATGTCATCTGCAAAGAAGGACAATTTGACTTCCCCCTTTCTAGTTTGAATGCCCTTCATTTTTTTCCCTTGCATAATTGCTCTGGCTAAGACTTTTAATACTATTAATATGTTGAATAAGAGTGATGAGAGTGGATATCCTTGTCCTGTTCCAGTTCAGTATGATGGTAGCTGTGGGTTTGTCTTATATGGCCTTTATTGTGTTAAGGTACTTGCTTCTGTGCCTAATTTATTGAGAGTTTTTATCATGAGGGATATTGAATTTTATCAAATGCTTTTTCTGGATCTATTGAGATGATCATATTGGTTTTGTCCTTCATTCTGTTGTGATGCATCACATTATTTGTGTAGGTTGAATAATCCTTGCATCCCTAGGATAAATCCACTTGATTATAGTGTATGATATTTTTGATGTGCTGTTGAATTTGGTTTACTATATTTTGTTGAGGATTTTTGCATTTATGTTCAGAGATATTGGTCTGTAGTTTTTTTATGTTGTTTTTATCTGGTTTTGGTGTCAGGGTTATGCTGGTCTTGTAAAATGGGTTTGGAAGAATTCCCTCCCCTTCGATTTTTTGGAATAGTTTGAGAAGAATTTTAAAGAATATTAGTTCTTTAAAAGTTTGGTAGAATTCAGCAGTGAAGACATCTGGTCCTGGACTTTTCTTTCTTGATTTCCTTTTCATTACTGTGATTCAATCTCATTACTCATTATTGATCTGTTCAAGTTTTCTATTTTTTCTTGGTTCAATCTTGATAGGTTGTATGTATCAACAAATTTACTCATTTTCTCTAAGTTTTCAAGTTGATTAGTTTATAATTGTTTATAATAGTGTCTGATGATCTTTTGTATTTCTGCAGTATCAACTGTAATGTCTCCTTTTGTTTGTGATTTTCCTTTTTTGGGTCTTCTCTCTTTTTTTCTTAGTCTAGTTAATGCTTTGTCAATTTTGTTGATGTTTTTGAAAATCTAACTTTTTGTTTCATTGATCTTTTCTATTTTTTTAGTCTCAATGTCATTTATTTCTGCTTTTTATGTTTTTCCTTTTTCTAATTTTGAGTTTGTTCTTTTCTAGTTTCTTGAGGTGCATCATTAGCTTATTGATTTGAAATCTTTCTACTTTCTAATGTAGGCATTTATTGCTATAAACTTGCCTCTTGCTATACTTACTATAAACTTGCTCTAAACATGGCTTTTGTTGTGTCCCATACATTTTGGTATGCTGTGTTTCTATTTTCATTTGCTTCAGGGAATTTTTATTTTTGAGACAGGGTGTCACTCTGTCCCCCAGGCTGGAGTGCAATGGCATGATCACAGCTCACTGTGGTTTCAACCTCCTGGGCTCAAGCAATCCTCCTACATCAGCCTCCCGAGTAGCTGGGACTGCAGGCATATGCCACCACACTTGGCTAATTTTTTCTGCTTTTTTTTTTTTTTGTAGAGACAAGGTTTTGCTATGTTGCCCTGATTGGTCTTGAACCCCTGGGCTCAAGCAGTCTGCCTGCCTCATTCTCCGAAAGTGCTAGGATTACAGGGGTGAGATATTTTTTACTTTCCCTCTTAATTTCTTTTTTTAAATCAATTGGTTGCTCAGGAGCATGTTGTTTAGTTTTCATGTATTTGTATAGTTCTGAGTGTTCCTCTTGTTACTGATGTATACTTTTATTCCATTGTGGTCAGATAAGATACTTGGTATTACTTCAATTAAAACAATCTTTTAAGGTTTCTTTTTTGTGTCCTAACGTATGGCCAATCCTGGAGAATGTTTTATGTGCTGATGAAGAGAATGTGTAGTCTGCAACTACTGTGAATTGTTCTGTAAATGTCTTTTAGGTCTCTTCGGTCTATGGTACAGTTTAAATTTGCAGTTTTTTTGTTGACTTTCTGCCTAGAGTGGGGTGTTAAAGTCTCCAGCTTATTGTATTGGGGTCTACCTCTACCTTTAGATCTAATAATATTTGCTTTATATATCTAGGTGCTCTGGTGTTGGTTTTTGTTTTTGTTTTTGTTGTTGTTGTTTTTTGAGACAGAGTTTCACTCTTCTTGCCCAGGCTGGAGTGCAATTGCACAATCTTGGTTCACCACAACATCTGCCTCCCAGGTTCAAGTGGTTCTCCTGCCTCAGCCTCCCAAGTAGCTGGGATTATAGGCATGCATCACCATGCCCGGCTAATTTTCTATTTTTAGTAGAAACAGAGTTTCTCCATGTTGGTCAGGCTGGTCCCGAACTCCCGACCTCAGGTAATCTGCCCACCTTCGCCTCCCAAAGTGTAAGGACCAGCCCTACAGGGTCTGTGGGTTTTTCTCCCCGTGTGCCGAGATGAGAGATCATAGAAATAAAGACACAAGATAAAGAGATAAAAGAAAAGACAGTTAGGCCCAGGGGACCACCAAGACATGGAGACCAGTAGTGGCCCCAAATGCTAGGCTGCGCTCTTATTTATTGGATACAAAACAAGGGGACAGGGTAAGGAGTGTGAGCCATCTCCAATGATAGGTAAGATCATGTGTGTCACGTGTTCACTGGACAGGGCCCCTTCCCTGTTTGGCAGCCAAGGCAGAGAGAGAGAGAGAAGAGAGAGAGAGAGAGAGGAGAGACAGCTTATGCCATTATTTCTGCATTTCAGAGACTTTTAATACTTTCACTAATTCTGCTACTGCTACCTAGAAGGCAGAGCCAGGTATACAGGAACATGAAAGTGGACCAGGAGTGTGACCGCTGAAGCACAGCATCACAGGGAGATGTTCAGGCCTCCAGACAACTGCAGGCGGGCGTGACTGATGTCAGGCCCTCCACAAGAGGTGGTGGAGTAGAGTCTTCTCTAAACTCCCCCGGGGAAAGGGAGACTCCCTTTCCCAGTCTGCTAAGTAGCGGGTACTTTTCCTTGGCACTGATGCTACTGCTAGACCACGGTCTGCTTGGTAACGGGCGTCTTCCCAGACGCTGGCATTACCGCTAGACCAAGGAGCCCTCTGGTGGCCCTGTCTGGGCATAACAGAAGGCTCACACTCTTGTCTTCTGGTCCCTTTTCACCATATCCCTTCAGCTCCTATCTCTGTATGGCCTGGTTTTTCCTAGGTTATGATTGTAGAGCAAGAATTATTATAATATTGGAATAAAGAGTAATTACTACAAAGTAATGATTAGTGATACTTGTATATAATCATATCTATGATCTATATCTAGTATAACTTGTTATTTTATATATTTTATTATACTGGAACAGCTCGTGCCCTCGGTCTCTTGCCTCAGTACCTGGGTGGCTTGCTGCCCACACCAAAGTGCTGGGATTACAGTTGTAAGCCACCGTGCCTGGCTGAAAAGTTTTCTCTTTTAAAAAAATGTTATTGGCCGGGCGCGGTGGCTCAAGCCTGTAATCCCAGCAGTTTGGGAGGCCGAGATGGGCAGATCACGAGGTCAGGAGATCGAGACCATCCTGGCTAACACGGTGAAACCCCGTCTCTACTAAAAAATACAAAAAACTAGCCGGGCGAGGTGGCGGGCGCCTGTAGTCCCAGCTACTCGGGAGGCTGAGGCAGGAGAATGGCGTGAACCCGAGAGGCGAAGCTTGCAGTGAGCTGAGATCCGGCCACTGCACTCCAGCCTGGGCAACAGAGCTAGACTCTGTCTCAAAAAAAAATAAAATAAAATAAAAATAAAAAAAATAATAAAATAGATTTTAAAATATTATTATTAAAATAGAGGGTCTCCCTATGTGACCCAGGCTGGTCTGGAGCTCCTGGGCTCAAGCAGTCCTCCTGCCCACGGCCTCCTAAAGTGCTGGGATTACAGGCGTGAGCTACCGCGCCTGGCCAGGTGCATGTATTTTTACAGTTGTTATATTCTCTTGCTGAATTGATCCCCTTATTATTATATAATATTATTATTTGTCTCTTTGTACTTTTTAACTTAAAGTCTGTTTTTTCTGATGTAAATATAGATACTCCTGCTTCCTTTTGGTTTTCGTTGGTGTGGAATATCTCTTTTCATCCTGTTACTGTCAGTCTCTGTCTTTTCAGGTGAGGTGAGTTTCATGTAGGCAGCATATAGTTGGGTATTCTTTATTCAGTTTGCCAGTTTATATATTTTAATTGGGGGATTTAATTTGTTTACATTCAAGGTTATTATTGATAATAACCTGAGCTTCTGCTCAAGTAATTTAGGATTCTCTGTATTTATCCGTCTCTTCCCAGTTAGGAGGTAGTGAGTTAGCTGTATGACCTCAGTTCTCTGATGCATCTAAGAAAAGTTGCTGATTTTCAGTTTGTTCAGCTTTTTTCTTATTGTGAGGATGTGAGTGATGACTTCCAAATTCCTGACATTATCTTTTACAGACACTTAAATATTAATGATTTTTTTAAAAATATTTTATGTTTACCCACAAAGTTACCATTTCTGTTGTTCTTTATTCTTTGGTGTTGATCCAGAGTTCCAACTATCTGAAACTTCCCCTAAGATATCTTGTAGTGTAGGTCTACTTGTAATGAATCTTTTCAATATCTATACATCTGGAAAATAAATAAGTAAATATCTCAATTTTTATATTTGTATCTTTAGGTTTTTTTTTCTATTCCTGTAACAGATTATGTATTTTTATTTTTAGGAGTTGTGTTTGGTCTATTTAATATTGCCTATTTCTTCTATTATGTTCATGCTTTGCTTTAACTCCTTTGGCATGTTTATAATAACTATTTTAACATTCTCATTGGCTAGTTGAATTGTCTCTTTCACTTCTACATCTACATCTAAGACCAATTTTTTTCCTGGTTATGGATGTTATGAATTTTATATTGGTAAATGCTGGAAATTTTGTATTCCTTTAAAGAGCTTTAGACTTCACTTTTCAGGTAGTTAAATTACTACTGGGTTAGTTTGATCTTTTCAAGACTTATGCTAGGTGCAGTGGCCCACACCTCTAATCTCAGCTACTCAGAAGGCTAAGCCAGGAGGATTGCTTAAGCTCAGAAGTTTGAGGCTGCAGTGAACTATGATTGTACCACTGCACTTCCAGGCTGGATGACAGAGCAAGACCCCATCTCTTAAAAAAATAAAAAAATAAAAAAAATAAAAAAATAAAAAAAAGACAACTTGTATTTAAACTTTCTTATAGTAGTTTTAGAGTAACCTTTACTCTAAGGCTATGTTAGCTTCACTACTAAGGAGACCTGAATTCCTCTGGTGTTGAACAAGGACTCAACTCTGGTTGGCAAGAACTTATATTTCCTAGTCTTGTGTGATCTCTGGGAGCTATTTAGTTTATAGCCCGTTAGATGTTCTTTTGCTGGCTTCCTAGAATTTTACCTTACTGATGCATGCCTTAGTACAGTCATGTGCCACATTACAATATTTCAGTCAGCAACAAAGTGCATATGCAATGGTGGTTCCATAAGATTATAATAATGCCATATTTTTACTGTTCTTTTCTATGTTTAGATACATGAATACATGCCATTATGTTACAGCTGTGTACTGCATTCAGTACAGTAACATGCTGTACAGATTTATAGCCTAGGAACAACAGGCTATACCATATACACCATCTAGATTTGTGTAAGTACACGTTATGGTGTTCACACAATGATGAAATCACCTAACAACGCACTTCTTAAAATGTGTGACTAAGAATTCTATGAGCAATGCCTGGCTGTATTTATCAGTAGAACCAAGAGAGCACCTCTGTAGATGTTTAAGATGTTCATTCACCTTTTCCATTCCTCTTCCTCCTCTGCTCACAAACTCCAGCACCTAAGCTTTCCCTAATGCTGATGTCCTCAACTCAGCGATACTGTTGAGGAGAACTTAATGCTGGTTTCCTCAACTCAGCAATACTGCAAAGCTCTGATTCTGATCACACCTCCCTGTTCTGTAGTCTAGAAAGTGCCTCTAGGCACACCGCTGAGGAACAGGGGTCACCTTATTCATCTCTCTTCTCTCAGAGGCCACAGTCCTGCACTGGCTATTGTACAATTTCAAAAAACAGTTGTTTCATTAATTTTGTCCAGTTTTCTAGTTGTTTACAGCAGGTGGGTAAGTACAGTCTAAGTTATTCTATCCAGATTATAAAAGCAGAAATTGATATTCAATTTTAAAACCAACAATTGTATAACAGTCCTTATTTTGGGAATACAGGGCAAGGAAAGAGATTGAATACCAGGAACTGATGTTTCTTTTAACTGGAGGGGTAAGTCTTAAAAGTGCTGAGAAAAATCCTGATCCAACTTGGCTACAGGACAAAAGCTGGGAGGAAATTTGTCGTGCAAGTGAATTTCCTGCCTTCAGAGGGCTCAGGTAACTGTTAAATTTGATGATTTATCACTGAATGGCAATAGGTAAACTTGTTCTTCAATCTAGTGATTTTTAAATGGTCCTATAGCTGTCTGGTTTCTACTCCTTGTTCAACAATCTCTTTTAAGTTTTTCCCAATAAAAAGAATAATTCTTAAGCTTTTTTCTATTAGGCAACATTTTTGTGAACATATAGATGAATGGCGGAAAATCTATGACAGTAAAGAGCCACATAATGCTAAATTTCCAGCACCAATGGATAAGAACCTAAAGGAACTACAGAAAATAATAATTCTTCGGTGTTTAAGACCCGATAAGGTAAAAGACCAATGTGTTCTATTTGGAACCCAGATAATTTGCCATTTATGAAGTACTAGGCTTAAAATTACTGTTATTTGATTCTTTAACTCTCAGATTGATTATCCAGCTTACAGTTTGTTGAGCTCCTTGGATTTGGATCTGTGGGATTACTGTTTTCCTCAGTTTGGGAATGTTTTTGGTTATTATTTCTTCAAATATTATTTCACCCCACCCAGGATTTCAACTGCATATACATTAGATTGCTTAATATGATGCCATGTAATGTAATATAATGTAACTGATACTTTGTTAATTATTTTTCAAGCCTTGGTATCTCCTTGCGTCAGTTTGGGTAGTTTCTGTTGCTGTCTTTACATTTGTTGATTTCTTCTTTTGTATTGTCTAATCTGCTACAAATCCCATTCGATTAATTTTTAAATTTTAGTAATTGTATATTTCATCTCTAAAAAATTTGTTTGGTTCTTTTTCTGTATCCTATTTCTCTTTTTAATCTGCTAATATTTTCTTCTAAATAGTTGGACACAGTTATAAGAACTGTTTTTAAATTACTGACTAATAATTCCATAATTTCTGGATCTATTTCTATTGACTGATTTTACTTTTAGTTATACATGTTTTCCTGCTTCTTGGCATGTCTAATAATGTTTGATTGGATATTGGGCATTGTGAATATCACATTGTTGATGAGTTAATTTCATTTTCCTATAAAGATTGTTGAGTTCTGTCCTGCTAGATGAGGGGTCAACAAACACCTGTGGGACAAATCCAGCCCCATGACCTCTTTGGCCTGGCCCATGAACTGAGAATGTTTTTTATATTTTTAAAGAGTAGTTTTGGCTGGGCACAGTGGCTCATGCCTGTAATCCCAGCACTTTGGGAGGCCGAGGAGGACAGATCACTTGAAGTCAGGAGTTCAAGACCAGTCTGGCCAAGATGGTGAAACCCTGTCACTACCAAAAATACAAAAATTAGCCAGGCATAGTGGTGCATGCATGTAGTCTCAGCTACTCAGGAGGCTGAGGAAGGAGAATCACTTGAACTGGGAAGGCGGGGGTTGCAGTGAGCAGAGATCACACCACTGCACTATAGCCTGGGCAACAGAGCAAGACTCCGTCTCCAAAAAAAAAAAAAAAAAAAGGTTGCCTTAAAAAGAACATGCGTCCAGGCACGGTGGCTCATGCCTGTAATCCCAGCACTTTGGGAGGCTGAGGCAGATAGATCACGAGGTCAGCAGTTTGAGCTGGGGAGGCTGAGGCAAGAGAATCTCTTGAACCTGGGAGGTAGAGGTTGCAGTGATACGAGATCAAACCATTGCACTCCAGCCTGGGTGACAGAGAGAGACTCTGTCTCATAAAAAATAATTTTAAAAATCATGCAACAGAACCTGTATATGTCCCACAAAACCTAAAATATTTCCTATCTGGCCTTCTATAGAAAGTTTGTCAACCTCTGTGGTTATGTAGTTAAATTACTGAAGTTTGAATTGTTCCTTTCAAATATTGTTTAAGATTTGTTAGGACTGGTCTAGAATAGCCTTTATTCAATGCATTAATTTAGCTCTACTAAAGTGCCACCTGTCTGGGGCCTTTACTGAATGCTCCAGGCGATCACTAAGGACTCTCTATGGCTTTTGGGAAGCTGAATGAGTCACAACCTTCATGAAGAGTGGTAGCTCCCCAGATCTCCTGGTTACAGCTCCTCAGACGCTCTTTGCTTGGTCTCATGCATACACACCATAGTGTTCAGCAAGGATTCAGAGGTACTGTGAGTAGATTTCTGAACTCTTCCTGGGCAGTTCTATCCTAATTAGAACTCTGCAATTTCAGCAGCCTTGGCCCCTTTGTAGTCTTTTTCTTGTTTTCCCAACTCAGCATCACTGCATTGCTCTGCCTTAGTCACTCTCCCTGTTCCACAGTCTAGCATACCTCCAAGAAGAAAGCTGAGAGAATAGCGTTCACTTTGTTTTCTTTTTCTCAGTGATCACAGTCGTACACCACCTATTGCCCCCTATGCAAAAATGGTTGTTTCATTAATTGTGCCTGTTTTTTAAGTTGTTTGTGGTGGTAGGGTAAATCCAATCCCTATAACCACATCATAGCTGAAAGTAGAAGATGGCAGAAAATTTTGTACATGTCACAATTTTATTAGTTCAAACATGCACAGAAATCTTTCTAAAGGTAAGATAAGTAGGTTGATACCAGTTTTCACAAATTTAAGAAAGGTGATCATAGTATTACAAAAGGATAATTTTGTAATAGAAAACAAAAAACCATGTTCATACATCTAGTTTAAACTTTGAGTAATGTTAAAAAAAATTATTCATGACAAATGTTAAAGCAGTAAGGAAGACTTTGTTCAAGATTATCACAGTAGGAAAGAGAGCTCAGGCTTAGTTCCAAATACAGCAGAGACAGTTGGGGATTTATAGTCAAGGAGCAGGGTGGGGGGAAATTACTAAGAAGAGACATCAAGGATAGGGGGAATTCTTGCTACACTGACCTAACAGAATTCGTGCTGAAAGCAGGCCAGGGTGATGAGACACCACCTGGGTGATGGCAGGGTATGAGGAATTTGACCAGATATGGAGGATGATCAGATGGAGAGGGTGGGGGACTCTCACTAAACTGGCTAGCAGGATTCTTGCTACAACTGGGCTCTTGAAGACAGTCCTCATAGAAAAAAGGGCTCAGAGAAGCCTGTCTAACGAAGGTTTGTTTGAGGAAAGAATCTTTACCAGTAAGTCACTTCACCTACACCATGAAAAATATGAAGGTGTTGAAAGTGATTGCAATAGTCCCTTCGTTTCTTCCTTCTTTAAAAAAAAAAAAAAATTTACAGTTTTAGTAAAGTCTCACAAGGAACATTATCTAATGCTCTGTCTCTGAGTAGATTTAAACAGAGGCCTATATGTTTTACCCCTTACCCTGACTCCCAAAGACCTTTGTACATTGTTAATACTCACCTCATTCTTCCCAGATAGTTAGTTGTGTGTGCATATGTGTCTGTGTATGTTTGTTCTGCTCTCACTAGAGAGTCCCTTTAAGTCCCTGGAGCCCCTAAACAATGCTTTATTCATTATCACCAGTAGCCTCCCTTGTTCATGGTGAAGACTTAATAGCTTTGTATCTGGGAACACCTGCCTATTTTCACTTTACAGAATGGCTCCCTGATGGGCAGTAGAGATATTGTTTCAATACCACGTGTAGGGTTTTTGCTTCGTCTGCCATGTCTGGAAGCCTGTGCTTATATACCATAGCACTTAACCCATTAGAATGTACAATAATTGTCTGCTTATGTTTTAGGACCTCCCACTAGACTATGAGCTTCTTGAGGTCAAGACTCATATATTATTTTGCTCTATATCACCAGGATTTAGAGCAATGTCTGGCAGATGGTAGAAGCTCAACAAATGTCTGTGAATTAAGTTGAATTGAATTGAGTTAAACTAAATGTAATTAACGCCTATATTATTCAGGTCTTCTACTTCTTTCCCTCTGTTCTCCAGAAATAAAACAAAAGGGGAGGGGAATTGATTGATCGATTGATTGGATTTTCTGAAAGGAATTGGCTGGTGTGATTGTGGAAGCTGGTGAATTTGCACAGTAAGCTGGCAGGCTGGAAACTCAAGGAGGAGTTGATGTTGTAACTCGAGTCCAAAGGCAGTTTGCTGGCAAAAGGTCCTCTTTCTCAGGAGAAATCAGGCTTTTTTCTTTCTTAAGGCTTTCAACTGATTGTATGCGGCCCACCATATTATGGAGGGCAATCTGCTTTACTCCAAATCTACTAATTTGAATATTAATCTCATCCAAAAATACCTTCACAGCAACATGTAGACTGCTATTTGACCAAATATCAGGATATCATGGTCTCACAGGCCATCTTTGACTCATTTATATAACAATTCAATAGGTTAAAAATGGTATCTAAGTATAGTTATAATTTGTATTTTTCTTCTTATTATTATAAGTATTAGAGTATAAATGAAGCTGCTGTAACAAAGGGACCTAAAGTACAGTGGCTTAAATAAAATAGAAGTTAATTTCTCTGTCTCCTAACAGCTCAGAGGCAAATGATTAAGGGCTGACAGGGAAGCTTGGCTCCTGAGATCACCCAGAAACTCAGGTTCTTTCATGCTTACAGTGTGGTCCTCATCAGCAAAATGGAAGCTGGCTTGTGAACACTGTTGAAAAGAGAAGAAAATGTTGAAGGCAAATAGCTTCCTTAAAATATAATCTGGAAGATCCATACATAATTTCTACTTCTATCTCTCTGGCCAAAACTTAGTCACATGGCCACATTACCTGCAAGAAATGCCAGGAAAACCTGGGGTTCTAATACCAAACAGAGACAAATAAGTGGGACAATATGCAATCTCTGCTATAATGAGTGACATTGAGCATCCCTCATATGTTTAGGATCAATTTATACTTCATTTTCTCTAAGCAGTTCATCTCCTTTGCCCATTTTTCTTTTGGATAATTAGTCTTCTCCTATAAATGTATATAGTTTTTATTTATTAGAGAAATTAGTGCTTTGTCTGTGATGCTACATGCTTTTTTTGACCCTTAGACTCAAATTGTATTCTTTGTTATTTTTCAGTAATAATCAAATCTGTTATGTGAAATAAAAGTTGCTCTAAAGATCATATCTTTTCTCTTCAACAGATAACCCCAGCTATAACAAACTATGTAACTGACAAACTAGGGAAAAAGTTTGTAGAGCCTCCACCATTTGATTTGACAAAGAGTTACTTGGATTCAAATTGCACCATTCCCTTAATTTTTGTTCTATCTCCAGGAGCAGATCCTATGGCCAGTAAGTGCATACACTGTAAACTTTTAAGAAATTATAAATCTTGTTCAATACTCATTTCTTATATGATTATAAATCAGTTAGTAAATCCAATATTTACAGAGAAATGTAACTAGAATTTTTCATGATAAAACAGCTATACATAAGGCACTTTTTTATAATTTTAGAGTAAGTAGTGTGACTATTTTTTTGTGCCTCTCATAGGCCTGCTGAAATTTGCAAATGATAAATCTATGTCTGGAAATAAGTTTCAAGCTATTTCACTGGGACAGGGACAAGGACCAATTGCAGCAAAAATGATTAAAGCAGCAATAGAAGAAGGAACTTGGGTGTGCCTACAGAATTGCCACCTTGCAGTCTCCTGGATGCCCATGTTGGAAAAAATATGTGAAGATTTTACCTCTGAAACCTGTAACTCATCCTTTAGGCTTTGGCTGACAAGCTATCCATCTCCAAAAGTATGTTTATTTCCTTGTACAGTTCAGTACGTTTACTTAGCTATCTGTATATCTTGTTTGTTTTGTTTGTTTTGAGACGGAGTCTCACTGTCTCCCAGGCTGGAGTGCAGTGGCGCAATCTCGGCTCACCGCAACCTTTGCCTCCCAGGTTCAAGCGATTCTCCTGCCTTAGCCTCCCTAGTAGCTGGGATTATGCCACCATGTAGTAGCTCATGCCACTAGTAACGCATGCCACCATGCTTGGCTAATTTTAGTATTTTTAAGTAGAAACGGGGTTTTACCATGTCGGCCAGCCTGGTCTAGAACTCCTGACCATAGGTGATCCACCCGCCTCAGCCTCCCAAAGTGCTGGAATTTCAGGCGTGCACCACCATGCCTGGCCAGCTGTCTGCATATCTTAATCAAGCCTTAGATGCTTAACCTTAAGAGGTTTTTAAATATTTCTGGAGTCCTCCATTATGCCTGTTTTTTAAGCCACTTGTATATGCACTTTTAGAGCCTCCACTTGCTATCTTGTATGATGCTCTCCATTTATTTTGTCTTAGTTCCCAGTAACAATTCTACAGAATGGAGTAAAAATGACTAATGAACCTCCCACGGGTCTTCGGCTGAATCTCCTTCAATCGTATCTCACTGATCCAGTTTCTGATCCTGAGTTTTTCAAGGGATGCCGTGGGAAGGAACTGGTAATATTCATCTTTTAGAACTTTTAAAATGTGTTTTATAGTGATCAAATATGGAAGTGTAAAATTTTATTTAATAATGCTTTTATAAAATTTTTATTTAATGTTTTTAAAACTTTAAGCATTTCCTAACAAGACAAAAATTGTACTTATCTTGTTCACCATTTTATTCAATATAGTTTGTGTTCCACTTCCCACATAGTAGACATTGAAATAAATACTTGTTGAATGAATGAATCTTAGTTTGTAAGCCAAAGCCCAATAATGTTTTTGATTAGGACCCGAGAGTAGAAATCTATTTTCCCATTGTTTATTCTTTTTAAACAAGTGTGTGTGCTGGGCCCTCTCCTAGGTAGTGTAGATATAAAGCAATGAGAACAAAATAGACACACAAAGAAATCTGCCTTGATGGAACTTAAATTCTAGTAATAATGTTAAGCATGTTAATAGTGCTTTTCCATATATCCACCTAAAACAGTTTGTTTACAGTACTGGGGACTTTAAGGATCCCAGTACAAAGTACTCATTTCCCTGCCTAAATTCTTACCAACTGAGAAACAGGGAAAAGTATAAATGTATGGTAACCAAAGCATAAGCTTAATTATTGATATAGGCTAGATTGGAAGATATAGCTTATATCTGTGAACAAATGGGTTTCATATTACAGAACCCTAAAATTAAGCAAATTTATCCACCCAGAAGAGTAAAGGAAAACCCAGGTCCCTGTAAGAAGCTCACTTCTAAGAAAGAAAAGACAGAAGCTGGGCCGAGCATATCTGGTTAATTTTCCCCAAATTTACCAGTCAGGTAGGTCACTCCCTTCTCCTGCAGCAAGTAAGTACAAGAATGGAGAAAAGTCCAGCGTGTTACGTTACTAACTGGGCACATGAAAGGAAACGTTACTGAGGGAAAATCATCCCCTGCCCTCACCCCAACATGTACTGTTTATCATATTTGCGTGTTTAAGCTAGAAAAAATGATACTGAAGGTAAAATAGTAAATTCTTTGAAAGTCAGGTATTTTCCCTCTGCTTAATGATACTTTCTGTGTACCCTAGTTCTAAGATTTTGTTTGCAAATCTTAGAACAAGAGAGGATATTTTGTGGTTTTATTGAGAAAGGAGCTTAGTAGAATGGAGAAGATAGTATGGTGTCTGACCCCCATCCAGAGTTTGAGCTCCTGCAATTAAAAGAGAGAGGGCAAGAGAGAAGAGAAACTTTGAAAGATTCTAAGCTCAAGCAGAGTTAGTCTGGGACTCAGATTATTCAAATAAAAATGGTGCTAAGTTAGAGAAGAAGCATTCTCATTCCTCGTGTATTACAACATTGAGCAAGCAACTAAGTATTGGGATTTGTTGGGATATCTGAAGTCAGTATCCTTGCCATGTATCATTATTTTTGTGATGAACAGTGGTAATAGATAAGGCTTCACCAAGCAACTTCTCTGGTAGTACAAACAAATGAAAGCTGGGGTAAGAGAAGTAAAAGAATGTAAATGCCCTGTGACGTAGGTTCTCAATATGCATCCAATTCTCCTAGAGGGCTTGTTCAAACACATCTTGCTGGGTCCCATCCCCAGAGTCTCTAATTCAGTGGATCTGGGGTGGGGCTTAAGAATTTATAGTTCTAACAAATTCCCTGGTGATGTTGATGTGACTGGTCCTGGAATCACACTTTGAAAACCATTGCCTTCCAGTTTCTGCAGGTGACTGGTTTGTAGACATATGTGAAATTCCACTGAGGCTTCCAGAAATAGCTGGAATGCCTTTTGATAAGGCTAATTTCTGACAATTAGGCCAGCAACAATTTGAACTATCATCATTTGGCCATTAAAAGTAAATATGATCTTTTAAATCACAGGTTGTTGATATCTTGGCATTTGAATTACCTAGCAATGATAAGACGTTCGTTGTCGGTCTATAGGTCTGTCACCTGTACTCACTTTATTCTCCTTAAGGGTAGGGATACATTTCTGTATCTTCACTTATTTATTCAGCAAATATTTATTGAGTACCTACTAGGTGCAAGGCATTCTTATAGGAACTGGTAATATGGCAATGAACATATAAATATATAAAAACATGTAAAAATTCCTATATTTATGGAGCTGACATTTTAGTCAAAGGAAACCTATGGAAGGCAAGCTCAACTGTAATTCCCACAAACCTGGGGGACTTGTTAAAGCTACAGATGTCAGTGCCACACTTCTGGAATTCTGATTCACTAACTTTGAAGTAAGGCTCAAGAACAAGCATAAATATAGCATATCATATATACACCATGGCCAAGCGGGATTTATCCCCTGGGATGCTAAAATGATTCAACTTATAAAAATCAATTAATGTAATACACATTAACAGAAGAAGGATAAAAATCACATGATCATCTCACTAGATGCAGAAAAAGCATCCAACAAAATTCAATGCTTGTTTATAATATAAACTCTCAGCTGGGCATGGTGGCTCATCCCTGTAATCCCAGCACTTTGGGAGACTGAGGTAGGAGGATCACTTGAGATCAGGAGTTTGAGACCAGCCAAGCCAACATAGTGAAACCCTGTCTCTACTAAAAATACAAAAAAAAAAAAAAAAAAAAAATTAGCCGGGTGTGGTGGTGTGTGGCTATAATCCCAGTTACTCGGGAGGAGGCAGGAGAATTGCTTGAGCCCATGAGGTGGAGGGTGCAGTGAGCTGAGATCGTGCCACTGCACTCCAGCCTGAGCAACAGAGCATGACTCCATCTCAGGAAGAAACAAAACAAAACAAAACAAAACAAAAACAACTCTTAACAAATGAGGAATAGAAGAAGATTACCTCAACATAATAAAAGACAATATGAAAATACCACAACTTATACTCAACCATGGAAAAACTGAAAGTTTTTCCTGTAAGATCAGAAACAAGGCATGGAAGCCCACTCTTCCTACTTCTGTCTAGACTGGAAGTCCTAGACAGAACAATTAGGCAAGAAAAAGAAACAGGAGGTATCCAAATCAAAGCAGAAAAAGTGAAATTGTCCTTGTTTGCAGATGATGTGATCTTATACATATAGAAAACCACAAAACTCCACACAAGAAAAACCTGTTAGAGCTAATCAATGAATTCAGTAAAGTTGTAGGGTACAAAATCAACATATAAAAATTAGTTGCATTTCTGTACACCAACAACAAACTATATGAAATGGAAATTAGGAAAACAATCCCATTTATAATAGTACCAAAAACAATAAAATACTTAGGAATAAATTCAACTGAGGAGGTAAAAGATGTATACACTGAAAACTATAAAACATTGATGCAGTAAGTTAAAGTAAGACACAAACAAGGAAAAATATCCCATGTTCATGGATTGGAAGACTTAATATTATTAAAATGCGCAAAGTAACCAAAGTGATCTACAGATTTAATTTAGCAATCCCTATCAAAATCCCAATGACTTGGTTTTTTTTACAGAAATAGAAAAAAAACTCTAAAATTCATATAGAACCACAAAAGATCTTAAATAGACAAATCAATGTTGAGAAAAAACAAAGCTAGAGGCATCATACTTCCTGATTTCAAAATATAATACAAAGCTACAGTGATTAAAACAATATGGTACAGGTTAAGTATTCCTTATCTGAATGCTTGGGATTTTTAAAAAAATTTTGGAATATTTGCATTGCACTTACCAGTTAACATTCCAAATACAAAAATACAAAACCTGAAATGCTCTAATGAGCATTTCCTTTGAGCATCATGTTGGTACTCAAAAACTTTTGGATTTTGGAGCATTTTGGATTTTTGGTTTTTGGGTTTAGGATGCTCAACCTGTACTAGCATAAAGTCAGACATACAGACCACTGGAAAAGAATAGAGAGCCCAGAAATCAATCTACACATATAAGGTCAACTGATCTTTGATACAGGTGCCAAGAATATACAATGGGAGAAGTATAGTCTCTTCAACAACTGGTATTGAGAAAACTGCATATCCACATGCAAAAGAATGAAATTTAACTCATATCTTACACTATACATAAAAATCAACTCAAAATGGATTAAAGACTTAAATGTAAGATTTGAAACTGTGAAACTTCTGGAAGAACACTTAGAAGGAAAGCTTCATAACATTGATCTTAGCAATAATTTCATAGATATCACACCAAAAGCACAGGCAACAAAAACAAAGTAGGATCAAATCAAACTAAAAAGCTTCTACAGAGCAAAGGAAATGATCAACAAAGTGAAAAGCCAACCTAAGGAATGGGAGAAATTATTTGCAAACCATATGTTAGATAAGGGATTAATTTCCAAAAAATATATGGAACACCTCAATAACAACAACAAAAAACAAAGAATAACCAGATTAAAAATGGGCTAAAGATTTGAATAGACATTTCTCCAAAGAAGACGTACAAATGGCCAACAGATATATGAGAAAATGCTCAATGTCACTAGTCAGCAGGGAAATACAAATCAAAACCACACTGAGATATCATCTCACACCTTCTGGGATGGCTATTATCAAAAAACAAAAAACAACATGTATTAGCAAGGACAACATTGGAGCCTTCTTACACTGTTGGTGGTAATGCAAAGTGGTGCAGTCATTAACGAAAACAGTATGGAGACTCTCAAAAAATTAAAAACAGAACATATCCAGCAGTCTCACTTCTGAGTATCCAAAAAAAATTGAAATCAGGATCTCTAAGAGATATTAGCAGGCCAATGTTCATTGCAGCACTATTCACAATAGCCAATATGTGGAAACATCCTAAATGCCCATTTGTAAAATATTATTCAGCCTTAGAAAAGAAGAAAACACTGCCATATATGACAACATGGATAAAACTTGAAGACATTATCCTAAGTGAACTAAGCCAGTCACAGAAAGAGAAATGCTGTATGATTCCACTTATATAAGGTATCAAAAATAGTCAAACTCATAGAATCAGAAGGTGGTTTCCCAGGGCTGTGGGAGGGGGAAATAGGGAGTTGCTTATTAATGAGAATAGTGTTTCAATTATGCAAGGTGAATAAATTCTGGAGATTCGCTGTACAACATTGTCCTTATAGTTAACAATACTATATTGTACACTTAAAAATTTAAGACGGTAGATTTCATGTTAAATGTTTTACCACAATAAAATGAAAATTACTAAAACATATATGATGTAAACAAACAAATTTGCATGTTCAACTAAGTTAGCAACCACTGCGCTCAACAGCCATGATAGTGTTATGAACTAAAGGAGGACAAAGAAAGGAAGGGAGGAAAGGGGCAAACATTTATTGACCATCAGCAGATTTCAGTTAGTTTAACTATATAAGCCTTGCAACAGTCCTCTAATATAGGTATCATTTTCACACACCTATTTGTTAAATAAGGAAACTGAAGCTCAAATGAATTAAATAAATTATTGAGGTCATTGAATTAGTCTGTTCTTACACTGCTATAAAGAAATACCGAGACTGGGTAATTTATAAAGGGAAGAGGTTTAATTGACTCACAATTCCACATGGCTGGAGAAGCCTAGGGAAACTTACAATCATGGTGGAAGGTGAAGGGGAAGCAAGCACCTTCTTCACAAGGCGGCAGGAGAGAGAACAGCAAAGGAAGAACTTCCAAATGCTTATAAAACCATCAGATCTCATGAGAACTCACTATCACAAGAACAGTATGGGGGAAGCTGCCCCCATGATCAAGTCACCTCCCTCCCTCAACAGGCAGGGATTACAGGTCCCTCCCTTGATAAGTGGAGATTACAAATTGAGATGAGATTTAGGTGGGGACACAGAACCAAACGATATCAGTCATACAGCTCAGCCCATTGTTGGAGGTGGGATTTGGTACCCAGGACATCTCACTCTTTCCATTTGTGTGTGATTAACTCTGCTTGGCTGAATCGAAAAAAAGTTTCATGGAAGAAGTGATATTTGAAGTAGGAACAAGAAGTAAGTTTAATATGTACAACTATTATAACAAGGTTGTTGAAAGAGCAATAAGGACCTCATTTTGGCTAAACTGGTAGGAAATAAGAATGGGAAGGAATATTGGGTCAAGACTGGAAGTCTTTACATGCCTTGCTAAGGAGTTTGAATAAGTCAACACAAAACAGCATCACATCATAGAAAACAAACTAAAATGCATACCCTCACTGATGGCAGGTCAGTGGTATCATCTTTAGGCAGAGAAGGCAGCATCCTACTGCCCCCTTGGCTTAATCAAAAACAAGCATAAAAAAAAAAGAAAGGCATTATTTTTAAAGAAATTATGTTTTAATGTTTAAAAGCTTTTTAAAGAATATCTGGTTTTTAAAATATCTAGATAACAGGACTGTGACAAACTACACTGATGTCCTTTGTCACAGCTCTTCAGTCCGTATCTAATTTCAGCCACAACTGTAGAAGATAGTTCTTTGTGAGTTCAGACTCTTCATAGGCTACAGCACCTTATCTCAAGTATGCATCTTTCTGTTTTCTTTCCTCAAGATTTCTCTGATGCAACAGGAGCCTTCTTGGCCTGTAGACACACAAGCATAGACCAAAAATGTGGAGAAATTATCAACTCCAGGGATAACCTTCAACTCTTCAGGGACCACTTGTCCCAGCAGAACTGAGTCCTCATCACGGCAACAACTTCCATAATTCTTCCTGATACTGACTTTTTCTCTTTCTCTGCCTTTCTTTCCCTACTCCTCTCCTGCTTCCTGGGATCACTTCTCACATACACCCACCTTCACCCTCGTCTTTCTCTCAAGGTCTACTTTTGGAGGAACCCAGTCTAAGTAAAGTCCAAAGACAGAAACAAATGTGATCATTCAATTTTCCAAAACTTTAAGGATGGTTCCAGCCTTAAGAAAACCCACTATTTAAAAATATGTAGAAAATATATGTAAATTAGATATTTGTTCTTATTGCTAAAGTTTCTTCCCCTATGAAATGTTTCACCACAGCATTCATCTAGTATATTTAAAATATGCTTTGAAGTACTTACAACATTTCAAAAACATATCTACACAGTAAAGCGTAGTGTACTTGCCTTCTAATATTAAAGAATAATGTCTACCACTGCATTGTATGAAAATAGCTGGATGGATTTTCACTGGATTTGGAGCTATGTTTGAAATGTTCTAAATTAAAATACATGCTGTGTATCATACTTGAAATTTACTTGGGGAGACCTTAAAGAGTTGGGCGACCATCCTCTGGAACACTGACACAGATTTTGTGAGAAGCCCACGCGACATGCATATCACATACATGAGGATGCCACAAAAGCAGATGAAATAAACAATGGTTTCAAAAATGATTTTCAAATGGAAAGTTACAAAGTCATGAATGACATACTGGGATGTATTCATGTTATAATGGTTAATCACTCCCCTGAACTTAGTCTCAAGCATATGCCAGCAAGTTTACAGAATAACATTTAAGTATTGAAGTTGTAAATATCTACGAGTAATACCGAAGTATTATTAGTCAATGCTTTGGTAAAATGATACCATTTTTGCATTTTAACAAGGCTTAATATTACTATGGTTTGTCCAGCTTTGGAGATTTGAATTAAATCATAAGATGAATACTATTTATAGTAAGTATTATTTTAGATAGGATTTTTTTAAAATAGAAGTTTGTAGAGATACGTGATCACATAATCTTGTAATGAGAAAGATCATTTATTCCTCTCATTTTACTGATGGAATCTGACGAGAATTTTTTTCTTGTGTACTTTTTATATTAAAGGCCTGGGAGAAGTTACTGTTTGGAGTTTGTTTTTTTCATGCCCTTGTGCAAGAGAGAAAGAAATTTGGTCCTCTTGGTTGGAATATTCCATATGGATTTAATGAATCTGACTTGCGCATCAGTATCCGACAACTGCAGGTAAAACTAACAAGAAATTAACATTCATGAAGGATCACTATTTATCAGGCCCTAGGCAAGTCTTTTGCTTGGAATAACTGATTCACTTCTCCCAGCATCACTAACAGGTGGGTAGATGGTAATAACTATGGCTTATGAAACACTATATCTATCTGGATTCTTCCTGCTGCAAGTAATGGGAAATCTGATTCAAACTGGCTTAAACCACAATGAAACTCATTACTCACATAATAAAGAGGTGCAGAAGAAGGACATGCTCTGGGTTTGGTTGATTCAGCAACATCACAGTGTTGTCATCGAGGACCCTGGTTCTTTGTATTTGTGCAGTGCCATCGTCAGTGTTGCCTTAACATATGTCCTCACTATCCTCTACTTTCCTCCACTTGGTCAGTTCTACAGCTTAGCTCTATCAACAGAAACAGCTTGTATACTTTCAGCAGAAAAATAATTTATTGAAAGGATATTGGGTAGCTCAAAGTATCACCAAGACAGCTGGAGAGCCAAGCTCAGAGAAGAGGCATCCAGAGTCAAATCCAAAATCACTCTGTGTCTGGTAAGGCAGCATCTCTACCCTTGTTGAATATTAGACCCCAGAGCTTGCATGGCTGCCACATAGACTCTAGTCTACTGCAGGCCTCTGCTGTCATGACCACATTCAAAGAGATTCTTTGGTGTTACTGATTTTTTTGTTTGTTTGTTTGTTTGTTTGTTTTTGAGATGGAGTCTCGCTCTGTTGCCCGGGCTAGAGTGCAGTGATGTAATCATAGCTCACTACAGCCTTGAACTCCTGGGCTCAAGCAATCCTCTTGCCTCAGCCTCTGGAGTAACTGGGACTACAGGCACAGGCCACCATTCCCAGATAAGTTTGTTTGGAGACAGAGTTTCACTCTGTCATCCAGGCTGGAGTGCAGTGGCATGATCTCTGCTTACTGCAACCTGCGCCTCCCAGTTCAAGTGATTCTTATGCTTCAGCCTCCCAAGTAGCTGGGACTACAGGTGTGTGCCACCATGCTCGGCTAATTTTTTGTATTTTTTAGTAGAAATGGGGTTATGCCATGTTGCCCAGGCTTGTCTCAAACTCCTGAGCTCAGGCAATCCACCCACCTCAGCCTCCCAAAGTGCTGAGATTACAGGCATGAGCCACTATGCCCAGCCCCTTGTAGGTGTTTTTTGTTTTTTGGTTTTTTTTTTTTTTTTTGACATATTTTGTAGAGACAGGGTCTTGCTGCATTGCCCAGGCTTATCTCAAACTCCTGGTCTCAAGCGATCCTCCCACCTCGGCCTCCCAAAGTGCTGGGTTACAGGCATGAGCCACAATAGCTGTTCTTGCTTCTCTGTACCTTAATCCCCTACTTAGTTTAAGGTGGATGTATCTGAGTAGCCAAGCCCAGGTCACAGGCATAGGCTTCAGCTGTAAGAGAGCTTGGGAAAGTGAGTAGCTGGCCTCTCACACAAACACAGAATATTAATATTTTCCTGCTCTTTTGCTGTTCTGAGAGGCCTTTTTGAAATAGGACCTAATGAAGGGAAAAGAGAAGCATTGATAAAGTCTAATTAATTGGTGCTATTAGATTTCAGTCAGGTAGGTTTTTGTAAGGCTATAAGCATTTAATCACATTTATACCAACCTTTAAAATAAAAATTGTTAACACATAATTTGTATAGAAATAGTTGATATTTTATCAAGTCTTTAAAAAAATTTCAGGGCAGAAACCTTAACTGGAATAAAAATGTCCGTTTGAAAATCCTTGTAACAGTTGTTGAGATTGGTGCTTATGGAATTGTAACTGCATGATGAAATGACATTGATTTTAAACATTGGTTTTTTAGACCAATTAGTTGGTACAGCCTAAGCTTGAGGAACATTTTGCCAAAACCATCATACTGCATATAATCAATCATCTTCTGGCCAAGCCCCAGCCTACAGCCTCTGATATCATCAACCTTTCTAGCCCCAACATTGGAAACTGCCAGCATTGGCTGGGTCTATGTTTCCTTTCTTCAGAAATTGGAAAGATGATTGAGGATTAATCCTTAAGCCATCTTCACCTGGTATGAGCAGGCTGCCTCTCTTCAAAAGGCAAATCAGAAAACTGATGGCTAAGTGGATACACAGCCGGAGAATGAGCTGTTGGTCTCCACTTCTTGCATATGCCACAAATTTAACATTAAATTCTCGTGAAGTCTCTTCCTTCAGTTTTGGGAGGGAAAGGACCCAGTTGAACGCATCCTTCCCTTCCCCCAAAGAAGAGACAGGGAGAAACTTTCCTCTTTTTGCAAATAATTCATTTCCCAAAACAACGACCTTCCCTCTTTCTCAGTCCCCTTTCATGTCTCTTGACACTTCTCTTACTCTTCAAAACGTGGGCATCTTAAAGGATTAAGCCTTCTTTCAACTTGGTTCTAGAGAATTTAGAAATATTTTTTTCTCAACTGTGCATAATTTCTGCTATAATTCCTGCACTATTAAGTAAACTTCAGGGGCAGGAAAAGCTCTCAACCCACAACTTATACCGTCTCAATACACATACTATAAAAAATTCCTGTATATTAGAAAAAGTATGGGATCTGGAACTGGAAGAAATAAATTCAGGCCTTCATATTACTTCACATTCACCAGACTGTTTCCTACTCCACAGAGTTATTGAGAGGTGAATAAGACAATATAAAAACTATGCAAATGATAGTTTTTATTACTATTATTACAACAATAAGGAAACTAGAAATTCTATGCATTGTTTACCAGTGGAACTGTGTCATAGTGTGTGATTTATGCTCTTGTACTAAAGTTTGAAATTGCTTTGTTTTTAATCACATTGTGAAAAGTGTCCTAAACCAGGCACCTGGTTCTCAGCCTTGGCATGACTGGCATTTTGGGCCAGATAGTTCTTTGCTGTGGGCAGCTCTCCTGTGTATTGTCTAGCAGCAGCCCAGGCCTCTACCCAATAGATGCCAGTAACACCCCAGCCCCCACCACAGTTGTGACCATCTAAGTTATCTCCAGACATTGCCAAATGTAACCTGGGCGACAAAATTAACCCCAGTTGATAGCGAGTACCATAAAACAAGGTTTATCCAAATTCATATGAAAAATACTTGGTAATTTCCATGTCATCTTTTTTTGTTAAATGTTTTTCTCATTACAGAAGCAGTATGTCTTTATTTCAGAAAAAATTAGAAACACAGACAAGCAATTTAAGGTAAAATGCTATCAGCCAGGTGCAGTGGCTCATGCCTGTAATCCCAGCCCTTTGGGAGGCTGAGGCAGGTGGATCACTTGAGGTCAGGAGTTCAAGACCAGACTGGCCAACATGGTGAAGCCCTGTCTCTACTAAAAACACAAAAAATTAGCCGGGCGTGGTGGCACACTCCTGTAATTCCAGCTACTTGGGAGGCTGAGGCAGGAGAATTGCTTGGACCCAGGAAGCAGAGGTTGCAGTGAGCTGAGATCATGCCACTGCACTCCAGCCTGGGCGACAGAGCAAGACTCTGTCCAACAAAAAAACTAACAATCTTAGCTACCCAAAGACAACTCATGATAATTCTTTCAACCCCCTTTCTAGATAGATAGATACATACTTAAAATAGAAATGAAGCGAAATACTTCAAGGTTTTTCTTTTTTCGTTTTTCCTTTGCTTCAGTTATTTATCAATGAATATGATACAGTTCCATTTGAAGCTATATCTTACCTGACTGGGGAGTGTAATTATGGAGGAAGAGTGACAGACGATTGGGACAGACGTCTCCTATTAACCATGCTGGCTGACTTTTATAATCTGTCCATAGTTGAAAACCCTCATTATAAGTTTTCTCCCAGTGGAAACTATTTTGCACCTCCTAAAGGCACTTATGAGGACTACATTGAATTCATTAAGGTAATGATGTCACCGAAAATAAGGTTAGATTAATGTGTGATTTTTCTAACAGCAAATGGTGAAATGTTCTTCTCTAATGTATAGGTTTAGACAAGTATTATGGTTTTATCAACTTTTAATAACCTTTTTCTAGTAATTACTGAAAATTAGAAAAATTTTGAGTATTCTGTTATTCGATGTTGGTTTTTAACCATTTTTTGGTCTGCACATGTCTGCCTTATGAATTCATGTATTGTAGAAAAGGAAAAACTTTGCCCTCTTATGTTCAGTGCCAGGGCCTGCCAATCAAACTGACAAAAAACAAATCAGCAGGAGAAGAGGCAGTACAGTTTGTACTAATGTTAACATTTTTATGTGCACAGGAGCTTTGCAGAAAAGGAGTGCAAACCAAACAGTGCAGTTGTACTTGGGCATTTACCATTTCAACAGAGGCGGGTAAATTGTAGAGACATGACTAGGTAAAGGAAAGGGGGTTTAGAGTTCTAGGGGCAATACATCATGGGAAAGTGATTAGGAAATATATGGGGGAAACTAGTGGAAGATAAGGACTATTTTGAGTGAGGTCTGTTTATACAGACTCGTCTCAGTGCCAGTTCTGTCTCCAGTGAGAAGGGTCATTCTCTTCATCCTGGTACAAGAAAGAGGCAATGTATGCCACAAGTCAAAATGGGAAATTGATGCCCTACTTTTAGACAGATGAGGGGAGGGCGGAGACCTCTTTCTGGATCTGTTGATTCTTAATTGCCTTCAGCTCACATAACCCCCATGCCAAAGTAGCATATTTTGGACTAGCGTATCCTGATCATCCCTTTCAGTATCCACGGAAAATATGATGCATGCTTAATTTGCTTTCTGGTAGAAACTTCCATTTACTCAACACCCTGAGATATTTGGATTACATGAAAATGTTGATATCTCCAAGGATCTTCAACAAACAAAAACCCTCTTCGAGTCTTTGCTCCTCACCCAGGGAGGCTCCAAACAGACAGGAGCCGCGGGAAGCACTGACCAGATTCTGTTAGAAATTGCCAAAGATATCCTCAACAAGGTAATGCTTAGCTTAAAATATGTTACTTAAAATATAAATAAAAAATGATACTGAAATGACAATCTGAAAACTCCATGTACTAGCATTGTGATCTTGAGGAAGAACTTTGCCTCTCTAAGCATTAGTCTCCAAATCTGTTAAATGGTGATACTACTACCAATTTTTTAAAGCTTTTTGAGAACATTAAAGAGATCATGAATTTAAAGTGGCTTATAAAATGCCTGGCATATAATAAGTTCTTAGTAACTGTGGTTGTGGATGCGCTAATGTACATATGACTTACCTACATTAATGTATGTTATGAGCTAATGTACATATATAATCTGGTGTTAGCTATTATTATATAATAGCTGAATGAAGCTAATTATCCATTCTGAGAATAATTTGTGATCTTCAAAATCTATTATTTTAGCTCCCTAGTGATTTCGACATTGAAATGGCACTACAGAAGTATCCTGTGAGATATGAAGAAAGCATGAATACTGTGTTAGTACAAGAAATGGAAAGATTTAACAAGTAAGGATCTATGTCCCCAGTGATTCAGAAGGCAACCATCCAAAGTCAATAAAAGCACACAATGGTATTGAACCGAAAAGACTATTAAATCCTGTCATTTCATTGGAATTTTCGCTCATTCAAAAAGTTCTGGCCAGGCTCAGTGACTCATACTGTAATCCCAACACTTTATGAGGCTGAGGCAGGAGGATCGCTTGAGCCCTGGAATTCCAGCTTTGGAAACATGGCAAAACCTTGTCAACAAAAATTTAAAAATTATCCAGGCATGGTGGCAGGTGCCTGTAGTCTCAGCTACTTGGGAGGCCGAGTTGGGAGAATTGCTTGAGCCTGGGAGATGGAGGCTGCAGTGAGCAGAGATCGTGCCACTGCACTCCAACCTGGGAAACACAGTGAAACCTTGTCTCAAAAAAAAAAAAAAAAAAAGAAAAGAAAAGAAAAGAAAAAGAAAAGTTCCATATCTTCTGTCTCAGAAGAGAGGGTATCTTTATTTATTTATTTATTTATTTATTTATTTATTTTTTAGATGGAGTCTCACTCTGTCGCCCAGGCTGAAGTGCAGTGGCACTATCTGGGCTCACTGCCAGCTCCATCTCCTGGGTTCACTCCATTCTCCTGCCTCAGCCTCCCAAATAACTGGGACTACAGGCGCCTGCCACTATGCCTGGCTAATTTTTCGTATTTTTAGTAAAGACGGGGTTTCTCTGTGTTAGCCAGGAAGGTCTCGATCTCCTGATCTTGTGATCCGCCCACCTCAGTCTCCCCAAGTGCTGGGATTACAGGCATGAGTCACCGTGCCTGGCTGAGAGGGTATCTTTTAAAAAGTAAAAATGATGATGAAAAGAGATCTGTTATTACTGGTTAAAAATATTCATTAATCATAACTTCTCATCCATCTGTTAACGATACTTCTTAGGAATTAGAGACAGAATAAACATTAGCTAGACCTATGCGTAGTCACATCTTTTGTCATTTTTCTGCTACCTGGCCAGGTGCAGTGGCTCACGCCTGTAATCCCAGCACTTTGGGAGGCCCAGGCAGGCGAAACACCTGAGGTCAGGAGTTCGAGACCAGCCTGGCCAACATGGTGAGACCCTGTCTCTACTAAAAATACAGAAATTAGCTGGGTGCGGTGGTGCATGCCTATAATCCCAGCTACTCAGGAGGCTGAGGCAGGAGAATTGCTTGAACCTGGGAGGTGGAGGTTGCAGTGAGCCAAGATCATGCCATTGCACTGCAGCCTGGGCAACAGAGTGAAACTCTGTCTCAAAAAAAGAAAAAAAAATACATATATATATATATGCGCACCTGATGCCTTAGTTAATTCAGCATTTCTTATACAAAGGTTTTATTTATATATACATAATAACATACTATATCTCAGCTGCTCAGGCTTCTAGCCTAAAATCTCTCACTACAAGTATATTTATGGTGTTCGTAGCAAGGTGGGCCTAAGTGCAAGTAAAGTATTTGCAAGTGTATAAATGAATATATAATTTATGTTTTCATGCAGTGTTTCCTTAGTTTCAGCCATTGAATGACATCATTACAGCTTTTTCATATTTGCATGTCACCTGAAATATTATTTACCTATTATTTTTCCTTAAGTCATTCCCTGCTTAAATTAGCTAGGTCCTAAGGAAAAAATAGCCAGAAAGCAACAATTGTGATATGCTAGTTGTATTACTTTCTGTATTTTAAAATATGTATGTGATGAATGAAAAATGTTCATACATGTGTCACTTAACATTACCTCACGTACCACCACATGGGAGGGGACACATTTTGGGAAGCAGTCCCATGAAGCTGGGAATGAAATGCCTGCTGTTCTTCTTCTGGAAAGACTGTATGGTGATATCATCATATATGTTGATGACATAATTTCTTTCATTGCAGTTTAATTATAACTATACGTAACAGTCTGCGGGACCTTGAAAAAGCTATTAAGGGAGTGGTTGTGATGGATTCTGCATTGGAGGCACTCTCCGGCAGCTTACTTGTTGGAAAGGTTCCAGAAATATGGGCCAAACGTTCATACCCAAGCCTTAAGCCACTAGGAAGTTACACCACAGATTTCCTAGCCCGGCTGAACTTTTTACAGGTAAAAGTGTGTGTGTGTGTGTGTGTGTGTGTGTGTGTGTGTGTGTGTGTGTAAATTGCATGTACAAATATGTAAAATATACACACATATAAAATTTTATTTTTTTTGGTTAATTGGGGAAATATTAGTTGTTGGCTCTGGTCACTTGAATGTCTCTGAGTTGAATGAAATGTGATTAGTAGCTTCGTGATAGTCTGATGAAAATTTTAGAATATTGAAAAATACACACATTTCAAAGTATTGAGTGGAAAATTAAAATCATACTTCAAACCAATGTAATATGTGATATTTATATTTTTCAAAATTCTAAGTTTGTAGTTCTCTGAGACCAAGATTCTAAGTGTGTGGTCCTCTAAGACCACAGTTTAAAGTTGTCTTGTGATTTTTTTTTTTCCATTATAAAAATTTATCAAGGGAATAATTTGAGTTTTTAGAGGCTTGGTTTAGCAAGGTAAAAAAGACAACCAAATTATTAAAACACTTTATAAATTATTTTAAAACCTACCAATTGGGGCCTAAATGAAATAAACCCCCATTACCTTAGGAAAGAGACAGCTTTCCTAAATCACAAAAGTTGATTTCCAAGCTACACTCTTACTTTTAATGCCTTGGAACGCTAAGGAGAACTAAAGCTCACCAGCGATGGCTGCTCTGGAAGTCAAGGTGGGAAGAACAGGCAATATCCTGACACAGGCTAGTTACAGACTCTGAGCCAAAAGCAGAGTCTGTGACATGGAAAGGGACCACACAATTTTTTTTTTTTTTTTTTTTTTTTTTGACGGAGTCTTGCTCTGTGAACCAGGCTGCAGTGCAGTGGCACGATCTCGGCTTACTGCAAGCTCCACCTCCTGGGTTCACGCCATTCTCCTTCCTTAGCCTCCTGAGTAGCTGCGACTGCAGGAGCCTGCCACCACGCCCGGCTAATTTTTTGTATTTTTAGTAGAGACGGGGTTTCACTGTGTTAGCCAGGATGGTCTCGGTCTCCTGACTTCGTGATCCGCCTACCTCGGCCTCCCAAAGTGTTGGGATTACAGGCATGAGCAATACAGGTGTGAGCCACCGCGCCCAGCAGGGACCACACAATTTATTATCCAACCAGGACACTTTTTTTGTTTGTTTTTTGGAGACAGAGTCTCACTCTTGTTACCCAGGCTGGAGTGCAGTGACGTGATCTCGGCTCACTGCAATCTCTGCCTCCTGGGCTCAAGCGCTTCTCCTGCCTCAGCCTCCTGAGTAGCTAGGATTACAGGCACCCGCCACCATGCTCCACTAGTTTTTTGTATTTTTAGTAGAGAATGGGATTTTGCCATGTTGGCCAGGCTGGTCTTGAACTCCTGACCTCAGGTGATCCACCTGCCTTGGCCTCCCTAAGTGTTGGGATTACAGGCGTGAGCCACCATGCCTGGCACCAACCAGAACATTTCTGAGTGTGGAAGAGGATGCTGTTAATTACTCAAACCAAAAGGCATAAAAGGAGACATATGTCCACCCAAGTGATAAGGCAGTTTGGGAAACTACATTTCCCAGTATGCCCTGCCCCTTGAGAATTAAAAATCTTAACTGACACAGAGCACGCTGGGACACCTGTGGTTAGCGCCATTTAAGAAGTAAACGGTATAGGGCTGGGTTCTGAGGTAAAGGCCTCCCCCTTCCATGGGACACTTAACCAGATACAGGACACAACATCTGAGGTGAAATTTCAATGGGTATTAAGTCTGGTGTAGAGCTTCTCTCTCCCCACAAATCTATCTTCCAAAGATGTGGAGCTGGTGGAGCTGTCCATTCGTCCGCTGCCCTGTTTCTCCTGGGCGCTGCCTCTGCCTCCCAATATCACCAGTGTCCCCAGTGTCACTAGTCTTTAGGGGGATTCTGGGCTAGGTGCTCTTCCCACTCGACTTCAACCAACTTGTACAGCTCCACGGTGGCCTGGGCATCTTCCACAGAGGAATGTCCACTCTTCCCAACCTGGATATCCCAGTTTAGCAGCTTCTTGGTGAGATGCTTCAGAGACATGGTGGCATTCTCCGGGCAGTGAGCCTTCCAGGTTGAGGGGGGTGCTATGGGAGGTGTCACAGGTGAGGGACTTGGGGTGAAAGTACTGAAGGGCTTTGAAGTCATTGTGGATGGCATGTCCCACCACTGTCTTCCCTGTGAGTATCTTCAAGATCTGGCCTCGAGCAATCTTGAAGGGTGTGGCATTCACCACGTGGTGCTTCCGGATACCACTCCATCTGGTTCGGTAGTCCACAATGTGGCAGGGGGAAAGAATGTACTCGTCATAAAGCACATCTCCATTGTAGTTGACAATGCTACATTGAGCCAAGGAACTAACATGCCCCTTTGATCCTGTGCCCACCATCTCACAGTCAATTGCCACCATCTTCTGTGGCAACTTCTGGGATATTCCGGAGCATTTATTCTCTGAATGAGCTTGGGTGGAGTTCTGTGGGGCATTCTTCTGAGGATGGTTCTTCTTAGAGGATTTCTTCTGGGAGCCCTTCTTCTGAGAGCAGGTTGGGTGACTATTGATCTTTGGAAGGGCACTCTGGAACTCCCCCAGCAAATCTACTTTAGCAGCAACAGAATCAGCCTTTTTTGAAGGGGCAGGGATCAGCCAAGACACTGCAGCTTTCTTGTCCAGGGGCTGTCCTAACCCATTGCTAGAGGCAGCTGTCTTCTTCTTTTTTGTGAAGGAAGGGGTCTTCCAAGTGCCATCCACTGTAGGAGCTTCCCCTTTCTTTGGAGGTTCAGAGTGCAACTTAGGCGCCTTGCTAGGGGGTTGGTTCTTTTTACTCAGAAAGCCTCTCCGTTCTAAGAGCCTCCGCTTCTTGACAAAATTTCAGTGCTTGGCATTTCCTTCTAATGCCTTTTTGGGAGGAGGTTCCCCAAAATCCAGATTGAGCAGTAAAGTAGACATAGGGACAATGGGAGGTGGAAGAGCAGTTGGGAATAGTGGCTTATGGATGAAAAGAGGATGTGGGACTCATTCTCTGCTGAATCCTACTGTCCAACATGTGGAGGTCTGTAGTACACCCAGCGCAGGGGTGGGATCGAGGCTCGAGGCAGCCCACCTGGATAAGCATACTTCAGTCCCTGAGGTACAGATTGTCCTCTCATGCTCACAAACCTACCTCCCAGATGGGTTTAGCTAAGGCCGGAAGCATCCCATCTTGTGATTTTAATACTGATGTAAGTCAAAAATCCTGAGACTTGGATTTCTTTTTTCTTTTTTTTTTTTTTAAGAGACAGGGTCTTGCTCTGTCATCCAGGCTAGAGTGCAGTGGTGTGGTCTTAGCTCACCGTAATCTCAAAATCCTGGGATCCTCTTGAATAGCTGGAACTACAGGCACGTGCCACCACACTTGGCTAGTTTTATTTTTTGTAGAGATGAAGTCTCACCAAGTACCCCAGGCTGGTCCCTCACTCCTGACCTCAAGCAGTCCTCCCATCTTGGCCTCCCAAAGCACTGGGATTACAGGCCAGAGGCTTGGATTTATCAATAATTGGCTATTGTCTTTAAATCAGTGCCTCTTATCTCAGAAAACCAGGGAAAAGATGAGTATTTTGAATGCCCCCTCTGCTCTCCTCCCAGCATAAACATCAGACAGAACACTGCTTTTCCTTCTCAACTCCACTGCCTGTCCCTATTCTATGGTTGATGTTTATGAAGGAGTATGGGGTGGGGAAAATCCCAAAACGATTTTTTTGGAAATTCACAAAGGTATATGATCTTTCCATATTCAATTGCCTTTTTATTGTACAAAAGCTTTATTTGTTTCACTGTATAAGCTAATCATAAAATAACCAGTGCTTGTAAGAATGTAGCGGGACAGACTTTCTCCTGTATCCCTTTAAAATGTTTGCCAATCTGTTAGGTCAACCATATCTTGCTGTTTCCATTCGACTTTCTTTGATGACTAGTGAGCCTATGCTTCTTTAGTATGTGTGCTTTCCATTTGTGTGTGTGTGTGTGTGTGTGTGTGTGTGTGTGTGTGTGTGTGTGTGTGTTGTCAATTCATATCCTAGGCCCATTTTTCTTCTGTATTATTTTTAATTGATAGGAGCTTTTCATGTAGATTATATGTTTAACAAAAGGAATAATATAAAACAGAATACTGAAAGGGTTTCCTCCATTGTTCTTTTACTCTTACAGAAGCTATAGTTTTCTCATTATCTTTCTTTCTCCTGTACTCTTCTTTACCTCCTAATGGTTCTTAGAGTTAACAAGTTAAGCAAAGGAGTCATCTGAATTTTCTGTTCTTTCTGTCTTGGGTGCAACTGTCTGGGGCCAGCGTCATGTTCAGTAAAACAATTTACCAAGACAGTCGTAGGTAAAGAAAGGCAGATTTATTAGAGAAAGTATGAAGATACATTGCAAGAGTGCAGTGGGTAGCTAAGCAGAGAAGAGGCTATCTGTAAAGAATCAGGGGCTGGAGGGAAGTTTTGTAGGGTGGTGCTAGAGGAGCTACGCAGAACGAGGTGGTGCTGCTCGGGCTACAGGCAGAGCAAGGTATTTGGAAACAAGATTTGCTAGTGGATTGTCTGTAATTAGACTTTTTTCAGAACAATTGTTCTTCCTCACCTGGGGCCCTTTCCTAGTTGTTACTTATCAGGACTACCCTTTCCTCATTTCTCTCTCACTGTTCACCCTATCGATTTCCTTTTTAGTCAGTTCAGGCTGCTATAAAAAAGGCAAAACAGACAGGACAACTTAAAGAACAGACATTTATTTCTCGTAGCTCTGGAGGCTGGGAAGTCTGAGATCAGGATGCCATTATGGTCAGGTTGTTGGTGACGGCTCTCCTGGTTCATGATGAGAGAGAAAGATGAAAGAAAAAGACAGAGAGAAAAAAATGTCTCTTCTGTTTCTTCTTATAAGGGTGCTAATCCTATCATGAGGGTCCACCCTTAAGACCTAAGTACCTCCCAAAGGCTCCATCTCCAAATACCATCACCTTGGAGATGAGGGTTTCAATCTGTGAATTTTGGAGGAAAACAAACATTCAGTCCATAGCATCTTCACATTCTCTTCTCCTGTGCCTTTTTTTAAAAAAGAAAACTTTTTGCACACTGCCTAAAATCCCAGCATAAATCCTGATCTAACACTTACTATCTTTGTGACTTTGAGCAAGTTACTCATCTTGCTGCATCCCAGTTTCTTCATCCGTAAAATGAGAGAAACATTCAACTCACTGTTATTTTATAGAGTAAATGAGGCAATGCATATAAAATGCTTAGCACAGTGCCTGGCATGTACTAATGGCACTTAGTAAATGGTAGCTTATTCAGAGATAGTACAAGTAGCTGACCACAGACACTAATGACACTCTGGGATAAAGGGAGCCATGGGCGAGTGGGTTTTCTAAATGCTTGCCTTGTGGGCCTTTACAGCCTTCTTGTGCTTGGTGCTTGCTCTGCCTGCTTTTGCCCTCATCAGACTTCATCTCTTTCTGTGCCTCTTCTTGACCTGATAGCTTGTACTGTTGCAGCATCTCCAGCAGCAGTTTGTTCTCTTCCTCCTAGGGGGCAAAACTGGCTTCTTCCCAGAGTATATTGCCTGCCCAGAGACAAAGTCCATTTCATTGATTCATCTGTTCATTCCATAAATATGAATTGAGACCTTATTTTATTCAAAGCACCTTGTTGCGTGTTCTGTGATAAAAACATAATTACAACAAAAGTCCTGTCCTGACGCTGCCAAGAGCTTACAGGGAGACAAGCCATGTATCTAAAGAAAATTAGTACACTATAGTAAGGGATGTTCCATGAAAGACCAACATGTAAAATGCTCTGCGATTTCAAAGAAGGGAGCGAGTTCTTATGGCACAAGAAAGCAGAGATTGTTTCATGGATGAGGTAGCATTTAAGCTGGATTTAAAGAATGAATGGTTTTGATACTGCAAAGAAAGGAAAAAGAGATCGCTATGTAGCTTGTGGGATAAAAGGCACTGTATCACTTTGGATTGATTCCATTATAAGTAACAAAAATTCTGACATAAGCAAACATAAAGTTCCCTCGTGTAACTCCAGGAGCTAAAGTGGCTTCAGGTAACATTTGACCAGGGTGCAAACATGGATATCTTGTCCTGGCTTCTTGTACTTCATCTCTTGTCTCCATTCCCTTCAGGTAAACTCCATTCTCAGTCAGGTTCTCATCTGATGGTAGCAAGATAGCAACAGCAACTCTGGCCTCACATCCACACAACTTTGAGGAGCTGAGAGTGAGTCTTTTCTCCAAAAGTCCCAGCAAGAGTTTCTGCATCTCTGGCTTTGATTGGGTCACATGTCCATTTCTCAATCAGTCACTGGGGCTGGAGGTATGACTGGCCAGGTGTGAATCACCAGCCTACCCTGCAAGCCTAGGTGTTCTACCACCAGATGTGCCTGGACTGAGAAGCTTGGACTGAGAAGGGTAATATCACTTTAAGATAGGCAGGAAAACAACAAATGTCACCCGGCACAGAGACCAGCAAATAGTCCAGTCTCTTTAGTCCAGTCCAGATTAGAATGCAGGATGCCCGAAAGGAAGTAAAAGAGATATAATAGAACTGAAAATACATTGGGGCTGGATTGTGAAGTATCTCTGTTTTTGGTTTGTTTCTTTGCTTTATGTGAAGCATCTTGAATAGGAGACCAAGAGGTTTAAGCTTTAATTTGGTGTGTCACTGAACAATTTGGTAGGTCACTGAAGAATTATGCAAGATGCTACATCTGATCCAAACTCTGCATGATGAGTTATATTCTGGCAACATTCTTCTGGATAGATTGAACAGAAAGGGAAGAAGCAAGAAGACAACACGCACTGGTACAGAAAGAAGACCATGAACTGGAGTGAGGGCAGTGGACACAGAGACAAGGGGTTTAAGAGAGTTAAGGAACTGGGGCCAGGCACGATGGCTCACACCTGGCCAGTCATACCTCCAGCCCCAGTGGCCAGGCACGGTGGCTCATACCTAGCACTTTGGGAGGCCGAGGTGGGCAGATCACTTGAAGTCTGGAGTTCCAGACCAACCTGGCCAACATGCTGAAACTCCATCTCTACTAAAAATACAAAAATTAGCCAGATGTGGTGGTGCATGCCGGTAATCCCAGCTACTCAGGAGACTGAAACAGGAGAATCACTCGAACCCAGGAGGCGGAGGCTGCAGTGAGCCAAGATCATGCCACTGCACTCCAGCCTGGGTGATGGTGCGAGATTTCATCTAAAAAAAAATGGGTTAAGGAACTGGAATCAACGAATGAGGTCTATAATTAGACAATGTGTAAGATGTCTAACCGTGGTTGCTTTTGAGTGGGGTGATATAATAAAGCATCAAATAATTTACATTTGGCTTTTGCAGAAGATTTGACTCTTCAAACTATGTTTCATTCAGGTTAATGCTCAAATCGTTTTGAGTTTTCCAAGAAGAGTAACTAGAAGGTGAAAGAGGTGGGAGGGCCAAGGCAGGCTGTGTGCTTGACATCGGGGAAGAGGGCCTTGTGATGGAAAATGTGGACAACATGAGCAAAAACCAGAATCAGGAATTGTATATCAGGTGGTGCTTGTATAACTTTAAAAACTGACATAATGTGTTTTGTTTCCCCTTTATAGGACTGGTATAATTCAGGAAAACCTTGTGTGTTTTGGCTGTCAGGTTTCTTTTTCACCCAGGCCTTTTTAACTGGAGCTATGCAGAATTATGCCAGAAAATATACCACCCCTATTGATTTGCTAGGATATGAATTTGAGGTATAGTAACTCCTTAGAGTCAACAGTATTTCATTACATTAAGTCATGTATTTAAACCGAGTTTATATATTGTAACCCATTGTAAGCAATTTTACTTCGTTCTTTGGGTTGTAAGAATATTTGTCTTGCTATCCCTAAGAGAGAACTTTTATATACTGCAATATTTGATTTAAATAATCCAATGCTGTTCTTCTCTTTAGCAAAAAATATTATGAGGTACAGTAAAATTTGATAAAGTCTTAAAAAAGAAGTACTTTTATACTTTTTTACAAACTATGGCTGAAAAAATGTGTAGTTTAACAAGCTATTATACAGTAGAGTTTCCATGAATGTGTTCTGAATATTTCGCTAATGTGTTCTTTATGAGATGAAGTTGTCTGGAGAGGATCACTGCTAGTGTGTGCCTGTCCCTTCAGGTTATCCCATCTGATACATCTGACACATCACCAGATGATGGTGTTTATATTCACGGATTGTATCTCGATGGCGCACGCTGGAACCGACAAAGGTCAGTGGTTTTAACTGCCAGGACCTCTTCATTTGTAGCTGAATCATAGATAAGATAAGCAACCCGTTGCTTTAAAAAAAAAAAGTCCTCTTTTAAGGCAAGTAATAATATCAGAACTCTCACATAAATAATTAGTCAAGCTGGGGCAACTGATGAGTTGTTATTTTTAGGTGCTGAATAATTTTTAGTCAATATTTCAGTAGTCTTATTAGTAGAAAAGTTAGCTGAAATTATTTTCCTGCTTATTCCATTTTGTAACAGTTGCCTTCTATTTTGTAATGTGTAGGACCACCTCACTTTTAAACAGTTTACAGTTAGTTATAATGAAGTTCATCTTTCTGTTAGTGAATGGGAAGCCTTTTCTTGCATTTTGATAATAAAAAAATATTTACAATAAATATTGAATTTCCTGCTTCACTCAGGAAATTAAGCAATACTATTCCTGTTTAAAATATATGGGATAGAGAGAAGAGAAGGAGAGAAGGAGAGAAAGTTTCCCTTGGAGCCCTGGCCTCATGGGCGGTCATTAAAAATTGGCAGCCATTGATAAGTGTCCACTGTTTATCCTTTGCTGTCCCATCGTTTTCTTTTGTTTCTCCCAATTCTTCATTGCCATTTTTTCATTTTCTTTTTTTACATTTTTTTCTCTCTGTCTCTAGTACTTTCTCTCTGTCTCTAGTACTTTCTTCTAGTAAAAGCCAATATGTAAGTATGCCAATATGTAAGTAGCCAATATGTAAGTAGCAATTTGCTTCTAGCAAATTTCAGAAGTTATTTCTAATAATTTCTATCCATTTCTCTTTATAGTGGATTGCTTGCTGAACAACATCCCAAACTTCTGTTTGACCTGATGCCCATCATATGGATAAAACCAAGTAAATATTCTCTCAACAAAATTTATTTGAAGTTCAGGGAGAATAAGGATGGATATTATACACTGCTCCCCAAAATAAGTTTTTGCTCAAACCTTTTAGGATCTAGCTCAATTATAATAAACATTGATAGAATATTTACATTAGAAATTATTATTATCCCTTTGTGTGTATGGCATTTATATTATTTTGGGAATACCATGCTGCTTTTTATGCTCCTAGCCTATGGGATATGTCATTCTTTTCAGCCCTCCCCCCACTTCTACAAGGGGGTTCACAGATTGAACAGCTGCCCATCCATATTCTGAATTCCCTTTGCACATTGCTCAGAGGCACAAATTAGCTTGACACAGTCTCCAGATAGTGACTAGCATTTTCTGGCTATAAGAAACCGCTAGGCCTAGGAGCCAGCCAGGTGCCCCAAGGCATAGATGTTGCCAGCCACATGGGGTGGGGGCCAATTTTGTCCCACTTAGGAAACTGCTTGCTCCTCCCCTGCTTCTACCATCATCATCTTTCTACAAGTCTGGAAAAAAAGTCTCATTCTTTTGTTTTCTCTTCCCTAATGTTTTAATTCTTAAATAACAACAATTTCTTTCTTTTTTTTTTGAGACAGAGTCTCGCTCTGTCGCCCAGGCTGGAGTGCAGTGGCCGGATCTCAGCTCACTGCAAGCTCCGCCTCCCGGGTTCACGCCATTCTCCTGCCTCAGCCTCACGAGTAGCTGGGACTACAGGCGCCTGCCGCCTCGCCCGGCTAGTTTTTCGTATTTTTTTTTTTTAGTAGAGACGGGGTTTCACCGTGTTAGCCAGGATGGTCTCGATCTCCTGACCTCGTGATCCGCCCGTCTCGGCCTCCCAAAGTGCTGGGATTACAGGCTTGAGCCACCGCGCCCGGCCAACAATTTCTTAAATGAAAATATTTACCGGTCACCCAGAATCACCATCCAACCTATCAAATATTCTCATTATGAATGTGACCTTAGTTTGGAAAGACTCCTAATATCTTATATCTGGCTTTTTGGGGATTGTACATAGTTTCTTTTCGTGAACTGGTAAAAGTTGGCGTGTTTTTCTTATTATTTACCTGCTAAAAACAAATAGAAATGTCAGCTTCTTCTGTGTGGGTTTCTTGGATTAGCGCTCTAAGCAGTTGTAGTTCTCCTTTTGCGTCTCCCCCACTACCTATACTGTATTTTATTCCTTTTTCCCTCCCTTCTCCTTCTTCCCTCCCAAATCCTCTTGAGTTTTCTCATGCCTGCTAAGCGGTCAGAACTTTAAAGTCTATTCCTGTCTTCCACACCTAGAATCATGCACGATATGAAATACTTGCCTTAAGCCAGGCATGGTGGCTCACGCCTGTAATCCCAGCACTTTGGGAGGCCAAGGCAGGCGGATCACGAGGTCGGGAGTTCGAGACCAGCCTGGCCAACATAGTGAAACCCCGTCTCTACTAAAAATACAAAAATTAGCGGGGCGTGGTGGCAGGCGCCTGTAATCCCACCTACTTGGGAAGCTGAGACAAGAGAATCACTTGAACCTGGGAGGCAGAGGTTGCAATGAGCCGAGATTGTGCGACTGTACTCCAGCCTAGGTGACAGAGTGAGACTCAGTCTCAAAAAAAAAAAAAAAATACTTGCCTTGTTTCACAATCGTAATACTGTATGTACTGTAAAAAGATATATGTATATATGCTGTAAAACCTTCATATATCACAATTATGATCTTAGATGTAGTTCTGGCCATTTTATTACAAGATAAGTAGTTCTTTTAGTACTAATGGCTGTTTTCCCCTTTATCAAATGAATTTGTTTCTTTTTTTTTTTTCAAGCTCAAAAATCTCAGATTATAAAGTCGGATGCCTATGTCTGTCCCCTCTACAAGACAAGTGAACGTAAAGGAACTCTTTCCACTACGGGACATTCTACTAACTTTGTCATTGCAATGCTGTTAAAAACAGACCAACCTACTGAGCACTGGATCAAGCGTGGGGTTGCTTTGCTTTGTCAGTTGGATGACTAAATTGGACAAATTTATAAAACATCCAAAAGTTTACCAAAAAAAAAAACCTGTCCTACTTAAAATATATACATTATAAAACCAAGTATCTTGGTGTTATTCTTTTAAATGGTCTTTGCAAACGCTCATTGCATTGTTCTCCTCTCTGAGGAGAACTTTTTGAAGTTTGATTGTATGTGAAAAATAGATTTGAGGGTTAAATGGATAAAATTTAACAAATATCAGGAATTATCTCCTTCACAAATGTTAAGTCATTCCTTCAGCTTCAGTAGTTTACTTTCCACTGTCCTACCTTAATTATACACAAATATTTCAAATACATAAATTAAGAAATTGTAAATATGGAAAATATTAAAACAGTTACACAACTACACCTCTTATTTCCTACCTCTAAGACATTGGTTCCATTTCTCACCGCATCCTTGTGACTAGGAAAGGAAACTCAAAGCTGCAAAGCTGGCCTGCAAAGGCAGTAGGATGGCTGGAGGGCAGTCCGAACTTCTACACCTGCAGTGACAGTGTGCTTCTCGGCATTTGCTTCATATTTAATTTGAAATGTCAAGTGGTCCCTTTGTTTTTTTTTTTAGTGTATATTAACGATTAAAAAATATTTCAACAAAACAGAATTTTGGTCAAAATTTTATCTTGTGTAGAGTGAATTCTTCCCTTAGGATTCCAAGGACACTTAAGGCCACAGTTCTGTAACCCAAGGAAAATGTAGTCACAGCTACCTAGTGAATCTAGTACATTGGGACAGTCACTTTGGATAATTGGGTCAGAGCAAGATGTTTGGGTTCTCTTAAATGAAAAATTGATTGTGGTTTGTAGTAGCTATGTGCATGAGTCTTAAGAGAATGAATTCTCTTTGCATGGCCAACTCCCTGCAAAAACATTTTATTCCAGGAATAAAATGTTTAATCCTTTAAATTTGATGAATGTGGTGGCACTGAAGAAAAGAGATCATGTTTCCAAAAAGAGCTAAACCACATGTAAAAAACAAGGAGAATGTGCCAGACTGTCTTATGATGAAGTATTTATAGTAAAGCTATTAATGGAATGGTCACTACAGGGGAGAGGAGATCCTAAATATAAATGAAAAATCTGAGGCTTACATGTGTTAGTCCTTAACAGTGAAAACTTCAGTGCTGTCCTAGAGGATAAAACAAAAGGTAAAAAGTCTTTGAAATGTGACCAAACGTATTCTATGCTAAAACTGACATTTTTCTTTTAAAACCATTTAGATATTGCCTAGTAAGATACATTTGTTTTTACTGCTGCTGAATCTGTGTTGTAATTATGAGAATACATTTGTTTCTTTAACATGTTTATTTTTCATGTTTATTAAGTAAAATATTATTTTCAGCATCACACTCACTGTGTGTAGGAAATATTATTTTGGATGAGTGCTACAATCACTGAAGAACTCACAAGCCAAGTTTAAGTGTTGTCAGTGTTAGAGTGGCACTAACCGAAGTCTTATTTGAAAGGTGGTTTTTCCTGAATAAGCTTTAAGTCAATGGCTACTCATAGAAACTTCTAATTTTTGTTGAATATGTGGCAGTCCAGAAAACTTTTAAGTTTATAGAAATTTTTTAATGAATATTTTGTTGCCTAAATTTTGTGTATTTTTCATTTGTTAATCCAATCAATTTTCTAGGTTTCTGAATTTCATTTGTAATTTTAAGCAGTTGATCTCTTCACAACTGGAAAAATAATCTTAATTCACTCTGACTTTACAGTAAACCTGTCCACGTTTCACATGGATAATTACACCAGCGATGAAGACACAGATGAAGACTTTGACACCCAGTTCATCATTCAGCAGAGTTTACAGGATATTTATAAGCCAGGAACAGCACAACATGCACCTAAGGATGAGAGGTAATGGTTTTCTCATTGGCAATGTAGTATTAAGTGTTGTATTCAACAGCTGACATTTGTCATTAGCTTAAATCTAGTGTTGTGACAAAAACAGGAGGGTCAGACTCCAAGGAGCTGTCAATTAAATATCTGTAAGATATTGTGCCTGACTAGACAGGAATAATCTGGAAATAATTCAGAATTTAATTAGGCAATAAAATATCTGAAGGAGGTTAGCAGCAAATCTGGGTGAGGTGATACAGACTGGAAATCAGAAGAAAGAAAGAAATGAGGACATGAAGGGCTAGAGAAAAACTCAAATACATCTTGTCTTTGGGAATTGAAGAAATGCATAAATCCAACCAGGACACACAGAAAGTTAGCTATCTTCAACCTTAGTGGAGTAGGTGAGGACGGGGTCCAGTCTTTGATCTACTCAAATCAAAAGGAGGAATTCCATAAACTTGAATGAGACTTCTGAAAGTGTAGATTCAGAGTTTTGTTGAACAACACTGAAAAAGGACCAGTTGGACCCTGTGTGGGGTGTAAGAAGAGTCGTCCTGGATATGGGCAGTCTGCAGTCAAGCACACCTGCTCACGCGCTCTCTGGCCAATCAGCAACCTTGGTCTCCTGAGGTAGTAACCATCATTTCTTCACCAGTTTGCTTGGGATGGTAATCTCTATTTGCCTGCTGGATGTAAAACTAGAAAAACGTATTTTAACCCCAAGAGATTTCATAACTAAATAGAGACATGATGAAGCACATCAAACCTATATAGTATTTAAAAATGTAATAAACTCATGGAGTGATCACTATGTGTCATGTTATTTTAAGCACTTCATAAATACTAACTTTTAAATTCTAATTCTCATTACCTCTCTATGAGGTAGGTCCTATTATTATCCCTATTTAGAGAGGAAGAAAGTGAGGCACAGAAAAGTTAAGTGGCTTACCCAAGGTCACAGAGCTAGTAAGTGAAGAGCCAGGCAGTCTGATTCTAAAGTCTGTGCTCTTAACCAACACTGTTCCTATAGTTTTGTGTTCAATTTAGGATTAGTTTTTAAAATAATCTTTAAATATTTAAAGTTTTATAAAGCAATTAGCCTTATTAGATTATCTGTTATATTAACCTTATGCTTAAAACCTTAAATTGCATAACTGAGTAACTGACTAATAATTTTAGGTTGAAAGGTATAAGAGAGTTGGGCTAAGTAGAGTACTGAAATGTTTCAGAGAAACTGAAATTGACTGTGGTTATGCATTTACTTGATTAGACTTGCAGGAATTGTATGATAGTTAGGCAGGCTTGCTGATTTACTCAGGTACTTGAAGGAATCAGAAAACTAGAACATACTTGTGACATGTGGAGTAATGGTTGGGACTAAAGATGTCCTAACTTCTGGAAGCTTATATGGCGAAGGAGAAGTAAGGCTACAGATGGAATTATGGCTGCTCATCAGCTGACTTGTAGATAGGGAGCGTATTCTGGATTACCCAGGTGGTCCCAGTGTAACACAAGATCTTTAAGTGTGAAAGAGGGAGTCAGGAGAGACAACCTGGCAGATGGCAGTGTTAGAAGGACTAAGCCCAACATTGCTGGCTTTGAATATGGAGCAAGGAGTCCACAAGCCAGGAAATGTGGGTGGCTTCTAGAAGCTAGAAAAGGTGAGATAGGTTCTCCCCGAGAGCCTTCAGAAGGAACACAGACAGCCCTGCTGACACATTGATTTTAGTTCAGTGAGGACTGTTTCGGATTTCTGAACTACTGAACTGTAAGATAATAAATTTGTTTTATTATTGTTGTTTTAAGCCACTAAGTGTATGGTTACTTCTTACAGCAGCTATAGAAAACTAACACAATCCTAAATCTATGAGTGCAGCTTTAAATGTTTAAGATAACTTAATTGACCAAATTGTAAACAGGACAGAGTATCCAAGGGAATTTATTCTCCTCAACCTGGGTTCATTAAATAGTTAAAGAATGGAAGGTGGCCAGGCGTGGTGGCTTATGCCTGTAATCCCAGCACTTTGGGAGGCTGAGGCAGGCAGATCACGAGGTCAGGAGATCGAGACCATCCTGGCTAACATGGTGAAACCCTGTCTCTACTAAAAATACAAAAAATTAGCCAACTGTGGAGGCGGGCACCTGTAGTACCAGCTACTCTGCAGTGAGCCAAGATCGTGCCACTGCACTCCAGCCTAGGCAACAGAGTGAGACTCCATCTCAAAAAAAAAAAAAAAAAAAAAAAAAAAGAATGGAAGGTGGCAATCCTTATTTGCTAGGTTTTAAAATAATGTAAGATTCATAAATTGAGATTTAAAGCCTTAAATAATAAAAACATTACTTAACTGCTAATAGCGTTTTCTGAGCACACATTCTGACTGTGAATATTTTTTAAAACTCACACCATTTTTATTTACTATTTTTAAAAATAGTTTATGCTAGAATCATTGACATTCTATAGTGGCCATCAAATTTTACCATGAGATAGTGTGACATTTCAGTCATAGGCAGGCTTGATTCAGTTCAGTCAACACTGATTAAAGGCCTACTGCAATCCAGGCTCACACAGTCCTTGCCCTAAAGAAGCTAACAGGCGAATGCGGAAGACAGATGTGGTGAAGGAGCTTCCCTAGAATTTTGTTAAGGGCCACATTACATTTTACAAATAGAAGTATTTCTATTACGCCTCAGTCAATGCCTCCTATGAAAGTGCATCCCGGATTAACTACTACTACCGTTACCCTTTCCTTTTGATTTCTATCAGATTAACAGTTTTTTCTCCTCAGTTTTGGAATTACATATGTATTTTCTTCTGTGCAGCTCCCATTCCTTTTTGAGTGCTGACTATAAGAAGATAGTTGAAACAATAGAGAAAGTTAAGTACTCCTCCTCTTCTATCCCCTTTAACTTGTGGTAAGATGGGATGGTGACATTGGCTGGGCACAGTGGCTCATGCCTGTAATCCCAGCACTTTGGGAGGCCAAGGCAGGCAGATCGCCTGACATCAGGAGTGCAAGACCAGTCTGGCCAATGTGGTGAAACCCCCCATCTCTACTAAAAATGCAAAAAAATAGCCGGGTGTGGTGATGGGCCCTTGTAATCCCAGCTACTCGGGAGGGTGGGGTAAGAGAATTGCTTAAACCCAGGAGATGGAGGTTTCAGTAAACCGAGATCACGCCACTGCACTCCAGTCTGGGCGACAGAGCGAGACTCTGTCTCCAAAAAAAAAAGGAAAAATGTGATGGTGACAGCTGGCAGCATTTCTCCTCGAAGCTCAGGAAGCCTAGAAGCAGGTTCTTCCATGCTGAACACCATGGGGGTCCACAGCTTATTGTCAAGAGTCTGATGTAGGCTTTTCTGGGAAAAAAATACTTCAGCTCAATGTAGCAAAGAGCTCCTGGGTTCCTTCCTAGACATAACTGTTTTTTCATAAGTAACAAGATGCTGGGGGTATTCACAGGCCCAGGTGTGGAATGCTAGATGACAGGCCTTACTGTCTGTCATATACCATTTGTCTTTCATAAAAGGTGGCACTAGAATTCTGTTGTCTTATGCATTAACTTTGGTGGTGGAATTCAGGAAGCAATATGGGCTCCCTTGTAAGTGTGCCAAATGTGAATCTGTTCTCATTTGACTTGTTAATAGGTAAGGAAGATGCATTGTCACACTTAACCAAGTACCATTCTGCTTTTGGTGAAGCAGATGAGATAGGCTGGATTCCTCTGCATAAGGCTGCAGTGCAATTAAATAAGAAAATTTTGGAAATAACCCTAAGCGGTAAATTCCCTTTGACTCTTCTTGATGTTTCTAAGAGATAAATTTAACATTCATTTCTATGTCTTAACTTGTGTGGTATGATGAATTTATTTCAGCTTCAGACCCCAGTCTGTGGGAGCAAACCACTCACAATGGTGAAACGCCACTGTTTTTGGCTGTCAGCAATTGCCTCTTAGAAAATGCCACTTTTCTTCTTCTCAATGGCTGCAATCCAAATGCTAAGAATTTTGAAGGCAATTCTCCTCTTCTTACAGGTAAATGAATACCTTGTTTCTGAAAACGAGTCTGTGGCACTGAGTCTCCTTCATGCCCCCAAATTTCAAAGGCAGCTTTTTGTGCATAGTTGCAGCACTGTCGCTCTCCTCCCAACTGACCAGACATGGGTACCAACCCTCCAGAAGGTTTCTATAGGCTGGCCTGTGAGGTGGCCTGATGCAAAACCTCTGCTCAATTAAGGGCAGCTCATTTTGCATGGTGCCTTGATCAAGCCAGTTAATTCTGATATAAGAAATCAGAGGGGAGCAGAATTACCTCATGGAGCATGGGTGAAGGGCAGGCAGCTGAAACAGAAGAGTTGGTTGAAAACTATTAAGAAGCAGATAGATCTCTAGATCACTCCTGCCCAACCCCAGTAGACTCCTGGAGGTTTATTCTCTGCATAGCTTAAACGGAAAGTCTCTGGACCACGGAACTTTAGGTGAGGGTGGGAGTACTAGATTGAAAATACTGGAGGAATTAAGCAAACATAATTGAGACTGCCCAGCCCTCCTCCTAGAAGGCTGGCAGCCAGGCCCTTACCCTCCAGGCAGGGGGGTTCTCTGGAGGAATCTGACCAGCCCAAGAAGAAAGAGCTAAAGATAGTAACATTGGGGCTTTCCCAGTAAGTGGCCCAAACATATCAACCTATTGTTAAACCCACAGTCCGCAAGCCCCACCTTCTGCTTAAAATTTCCAACCAGCTTTCTAGTCTCCAACTTTTAATTATGAGCAAATAGCTGAAGGCTATCTGAGGAAAATCTTCAACCAACAGAGTTAAACAACTTTAAGATTATTTAGGGAAAATAAAATTTAAAGGGAAATTGTCATTAACTTCCTCAGAGAAACCATTTTAAGAAGAACAAGGGGTTAGCAAAATCAGAAAACAAAATATTCTTGAAAATTAAAAATATGAGCAGAAATTTTAAAAACCAAAACAATGCTGGAAGATGTAGTTCAGGAAAGCTTCCAGAAGAATAAAATAAGAAATGGAAAATAGGAAAGAAGTAAAAATTAGCTGGATGATCCAAGAGGAGCAACATGTGAATAAGAGGAATGAGAGAACAGACAAGATGGAGGTGGTATATGGCCAATGCAATAAGTCAAGAAAATGATGTCCTAAAATGAAGGACAAGTGTTTCCAGAATAAAGGGCCATACTAAGTGCCAGTTCAATGAACTGTAAGAGACCCAATCCCCTCAGCAATTTGTTTCTAGTCTTAGAGCAATGAGAGCACTTTCTGTGGCAAATTATAAATGCTTATTAGCAGAATTCATACTGATTCAGCACTTCAGCAGCTAGCAAGACTCCTTGTACACATTTGGTGCCAATAATTAATGAGTGAATAGTGAGATGGATAAAGTTAGGTGTTTTAGGATCTTGGGGGTCTAAGTATCCTTCTCTAAATGTGAATTCACAGTATAAATGCAGAAAAGCCAATTATTAGAGAATTTTGTGTAACAAAAACTTCTTCAAAATGTAACATATGTAGAAATAAATAATTCAAGGATACATGTGAAAATGTTAACAAAGATCATTTCAGAGGTAGAATTAAACTTTTCTACTTCTATACTCTAAGTTTATTGAACATAGCCTCTTTTACATTGTAATAAAAAATCATAAAAAGCTAAAAAAAAAAAAAAAGAGAAAGACTCACAAGTCACTAGGGACAAAGAAGTTTCCACAGACTTCCTGAGAGAAAAAAAGGAATACATAATATACAAAAGATGAAAAATCAGAGTGGTGTCAGACATCTCAATGGTGTAACTAGAAGCTTGAAGTAATTGGTGGTGAATAATAGTTTTGCAAACTCTAAGGAAAAATATTTCCAACTTAAAATTCTATATTTGCTCCAACTCTCTAATCTGACAGTAGATTAAAGACATAAAAGATATTTTCAGACATACGAAATCTCAAAAACGTTCTTGCTCCCTGCCGTTAGGAAGCTAACGGAGCAAATGTTCTACCAACATTGGAGTAAAACAGAAAAACAAAAGCTTGGGATCCAGGAAACAGAAGATCCAAGCCAGGTGGGAGGCAAATGAGATCCCTAAGATGAGAGGAATAATGATCGTAGGATGACCACATATGACCAGGCACTGAGGTCCAGATTGGAACAGGTCAGGAGGCCCCAGGTAGAGGCTTCTTCAAGACCATGGTGGGCTAGGAATGACATCTTGAAGGGAGATGTAGACAGTTTAGAGAGTTTGGGGTGCAATTAATGATAAATTGAAAACTAAGCAAATGAAACATAAGACAAATATTAACTCCAGGGAAAACAAAAAGATGTGCAGAAAAGGAAATGTAAATATGGCCCACCTTTGAATGACATACATGAAGGTAAATATTTATCTAACAAAAATTGTGCTATAAAAACAATAGGATGGTGGGATGAGAAATGTGCACATGTGGTGGGGACAGGAGGAAAAAAAGTTAAATCATTTTCTATGGTAAGAAGTCATTAAATTATACCAAAACCAAAAATCAACAAATAGCAATACAAGCAGGTTACTTATGAAACACAGGCATGAAGAGCAAAGAATCAGCTGAAGGATACCTCTGGAGAAGGAGAAAGACTGTAGGGAAAGAGTGATAGACTTCACAGTAATTGGCTCTTTAAGTTCTGTACATGTATAACTTTTATCAAAATAAAAGCTGAAAATTAGGTTGGGTGCGGTAGCTCAAGTCTGTAATCCCAGCACTTTGGGAGGCCGGGGCGGGCGGATCACCTGCGATCACGAGTTTGAGGGCAGCCTGACCAACATGGTGAAACCCCGTCTCTAAAAATACAAAAATTAGCAGGGCGTGGTGGCAGGCACCTGTAATCTCAGCTACTCGGGAGGCTGAGGCAGAAGAATCACTTGAACCCGGGAGAAAAGAGGTTGCAGTGAGCCACGATCGCACCACTGCACTCCAGCCCGGGTGACAGAGCAAGACTGCATCTCAAAAAACAAACAACAACAACAACAACAAAAAAAACAACGAAAATTAAAAAGAGACCAACAGAGTACTGCCAAAAATTAGGATTTGGGGTCCCTTCGTGGTTTGTCTGAAGATGCTAAGGCTTTGCATTTTATAGAAAAACACTGAGCAGAAGAGCCTTCTCTGAGAAAGCACGCATAAACCACGAAGCACCCTAGCACTGTATAGTGAAAAGAACTCTGCGTCAGGTCTAACCTCTCTAAACCTGTTTCCTCGTCTATAAGATAGTATTTGTCTTGTGTGTAGAAAAATTACATATGTAAAAACCATGAAGCTGTGAAGCCTGTTGAAACAATGATGGTAGAGCTAGTTTTCCTCTCTTCACTTCAGCCTATCTGGCAGGTCAAATGATTCCATTTCTGTGGTACCCAAACAGCATGTCCCCACTGATAGGTCATGGAAAATGCTGGGTTAAAAAGTTAAGCAAACACATTGCAAGATTCCTCAGAGACTTCAATATATCAATATGCAAAGTGAATCTTGAAGAGGGTGATAGAATATACAGTGCTGGCTGAGAGCAGTGGCTCATACCGGTAATCCCAGTCTCTGGAAGGCCGAGGCAGGAAGATCACTTGAACCCAGGGGTTAAGACCAGCCTGGGCAACATACCAAGACTGCATCTCTACAGAAATTTTTAAAGAAATTAGCCAGGCATGGTGGTGCATGCCTGTAGACCCAGCTTCTTAGGAGGCTATGGCAGGAGGATTGACTGAGCCCAGGAGTTCAAGGCTGTAGGGAGTTATGATTGTACCACAACACTTCAGCCTGGATGACAGAATGAGACCCTAGATATATATATTTACATACACATATACACAAACACACAGTGTTCCCAAGCCTTTTATTATTAGTATTTTTTTAACTACAAAACAATTTTCTTTACAGAACCTTAAGGGGCTTTCTGCACAACATACTTTGGTATGTTGCTAAAATGTGTTAATGCAGAAATGATAGGCCAAAACTATCATCATCTATGGCCTCAACCACTCCCACCAGACATGCATATTTAAATTGTGTTTTAGTCATTCATTTTCTGGGGTAGATTCTGGTGGGTTTTTTTTGGCACGTTTCCATGTCTGGGCTGTCTTTTGTTTGTTTTTTTTTTTCACTTATTTTAAAGCAGCTACAAACATTTCCAGGACTGTACTGAATAATTAAGTTCCCATTTTCTTGAAAAATAAAGATAAGTGAAAAGTTTACATTTGTGTTTCAACCACATAAGCAATGAATAATTACTCATGGCTTACATAAAAACAAATAGTCCATTGATGTAAAATACTCTCAGTGTTATCTGATACATGCCTTACTTTACAATCTGTTTCCTAAACACAGAATGTTGGGGTCTGGGAGTGGGTGGGAAGAACTCCTTAAGAAAGCCTGAGGGATACTTGCAGATATGCTGCTGTGGTCTTAACTTCCCGTTGAACATGCCCACCTCACTTCTCATTTCCCAGCTGTGCTGCGTGACTCCTATGACATGGCTGCCTTGCTGATCAACTATGGAGCAGATGTCAATCTGCGTTGTGCCAACGAGAGGACAGCTCTCCACGAAGCAGCCAAACTGGGCAGAGAGGACATGGTGAAGCTTATGCTGGTTTCTGGGGCACACCCTGACCCACAGAGCACATATGGATTCACTCCTCTTGCTCTTGCTGCCCAAAGTGGACACACTGAAATCATGGAAATGTTACTGCGGAAAGGCAAGATCTTCTGTTTGGTCAGCACACTAACAAAGGGTAACATGATCCAGGGGTTTTCCTCTTAATGGAGAACTTCAAAATAATAAAAGTTAATATTTTATTTAAGCCTAATATAAATGTTTGATAAAAATTATGGGTTAATAGTGATTACTGAAAAGCCTAACATAAAGATTGAATTTTTTATTAGGTCTGACATAATTTTCCAAAAGTTACTAGGATGCAGGTTACTTTTACTTAACATTCCTTCACCCTGCTAAGAAGATGGTGGTTTTTTAACTTTTTTGTGGTGTTGTCCTTTTCTAGAATCATAAAATCAAACACCCTGCAACATACTCTACACGTTACCTCTGCCTAAGTCTAAATCATGAGGCGGTTTAATCTGTTACCAAATGACTAGATATTAGGAAATTCTTCCTGATTTCTTCTCTTTGGGTCCCAGTTCTTCACTCTAGTAATAACCAAAACTCCAAGAGAAGGGGAAAGCAACTTACAGTATTGGGTACTACTGTCTAAGCAACAAGCATTAAACTACCCATGTTGCCTTGTAACCCTTTAAAAACCATGTGAGGTAGGTATTATCCTCGTTTTGTACTGGAGGAAAGTGAGGGTCAGCCATGGTACCAGTTGTAGGACTTCCCTTCAAACATGCCCCCTCCCCTATCCCCAGCTCTGTAGCTGTGGTCATTTTGAATGCTGGCTTAACTGGCAGGGACCCTTGGCTCAGAGAACTTTGGCTTTTACTGTCTTTGAGGAGAGCTCATTGATGACACTGTTAGATGAAGCAAGGTAAGATCAATCTAAAGCTTTTTTTCAAAAAAGCACACTTTTACCAAGATTTTTAAAAGTCTCAATAATAGAATTATCTTCTTTATTCTCCTCCCTATGTCTAGAAGTATTATTTTGTTCTTTAACAATATACGGTCCTGGTCTCCAATATTCTAGATGGCAGAGACTCTTATATTTAAGAACAACCTTGTGCTCTTTAGACTTATCTAAATCTTTCCTGTCATATGGGGGAGGCTAGTTTCTAATCAATGGCCATAAGACATTTTAAGTAAGATGTTTTACATGATCAATATAAGAAATGTCTAAAGTCATTAGCTGGAATAGCAAAAGTAAACATTGGAGTCTTTCATCTATGAGGAAAGAGTAACCTTTTGTATACATCATTGATTAAAATACAGAGAAAGAGAAGCAACAGATGTTAAATCCTTTACCCTGCAAAGAAACCAGCATCAGTTGACCTCAGTGAGTGAGCATTTCCTTTAAGTGACTCCCTTACAAAGTAATTTGCACCAAGTGGCATAGATGGTAAATGACAGAGCTAGTATTTCAAGGTACATCTGTCTGATTCCAAATCACATTACCACCCTGCATTGCTAGAGTGGCAACATGGCATCAGAGATATAAGCCCTGGGTCTAGAATACTTGCATAGAATCCTGACTACCTTGCTTACTAGCTGTGCATCTTTGGGGAAGTCACTGAAACTCAATGAGTTTCTTCATCTTTAAAATGAGTATGTTAGCACCTACTGCTAGGGGTTCTTACAAAGTTTAAAAATTATACACATAAAGGAATCAGCACATAGTGGACACTCAATAAACAGAGGCTTATTGGACTTCTTAAGGCATTCTTGGAATGGGGTTCTTGGGCAGTCACTGGACCCTGATGACTGTGTTAAAGTCACTACATCTTTTTTATGTGAGCTTCAGAATGCTCTCCTCAACTTTCGTCCATTCAAATGCTGTTTCCTCACAGCCCGTTTTACTGGGAAGACTTCCACAACTGACCCAAACTCTTTTCTCCTTCCTTCACCTCCCAGCTCCCCTTCCAACCCCAGCCCTAGATCTTCTAGAAGACCTTTTGCCTGTACCTGTACTCTTATTCACATCACTCACATAACACTTAATGTACAGGGTATATATAAGTTAAGCATTCTTTTTTTGTTTTTTTTTTTGTTTTTTGTTTTTGAGACGGAGTCTCGCTGTGTTGCCTAGGCTGGAGTGCAGTGGCCGGATCTCGGCTCACTGCAAGCTCTGCCTCCCGGGTCCATGCCATTCTTCTGCCTCAGCCTCACGAGTAGCTGGGACTACAGGCACCCGCCACCACACCCGGCTAGTTTTTTGTATTTTTTTTTAGTAGAGACGGGGTTTCACCATGTTAGCCAGGATGGTCTCGATCTCCTGACCTCGTGATCCACCCGTCTTGGCCTCTCAAAGTGCTGGGAATACAGGCTTGAGCCACCGCGCCCGGCCAGCATTCTTAATCTGAAAATCTGAAATCCAAAATCTTCCAAAATCTGAAACTTTTTGAGCATCAAAATGATGCTCAAAAGAAATTCCTACTGGAGCATTTCAGATTTCAGATTTCTGGATTTGGGACTTGTAAATATAATGCAACTTGTAAGTGTAATGCAAATACTTTTTTAAAAAACCCTGAAATCTGAAACACTTCTGGTCCCAAGCATTTTGGATAAGGGATACTCTGTACTAATAACTGTACAACAACTTATCTCTTTGGCTATTGGCAGTTCCTAACCTCAATTAAAAAGTTAGTGTCTCTTACTATGGTCCCCTACAAACAAGCTAAAACAGAACAAATGCCCTTTTCCACCAAAACAGTATCATTAGATGGCATGGTATTATAGTTCGATAGATTTGTTAGTACCATCCTATATGTGTGTTATAAGTGGGCTTTTGTAGGCTGGTCTAGAAATAAAAGCAACTTTTATAACAGTATTTCTACTGGAATTTTCAAGTTCCAAACAAATGGACATCAAATTACTTCAAAAACTAACCTACTTATAATTTAGAAACTGCCATTTTTTTTTCTTCCCCAACTAGTTTATAAGCTACTTGAGAGCAGGAGGTATATATTTTGTCACTTTGATTCTTGGTGCTTTGCTAGAGTGCATGCTCACTAACTGCTTTTTGTTGATGGTGATATATTTTTAAGATTGCTCAAGAAATAACAGTGGAAAATAATTTTTGCACTGACAAGAGTCTTTCTCCTCTTAGGAGCTAATGCTCATGGTCAGGCCTCTGATTCTTCTTCCATTTTACTCGAAGCTGCGAGTGGAGGAAATCCAGATGCTGTGGCCCTCTTGCTGGAGTATGGAGCTGATGCCAACATCCCTAAGAATTCAGGCCACCTGCCCATCCATGTGGCAGCTGACAGGGGCCACTTACTGTTAAGTTCAATTACATTATTGTAAATAATAAAAATTGTAATAGCTACCTTTTATTTTGAGCTGCTTCTAGGAACTTTATAATCTTTAATCACCAATCCCACAACCTAAACATACTGTTTTTTTGTTTTTTGTTTTTTTCTTTTTTTTTTTTTTTGAGATGCAATCTCACTCTGTTGCCAGGTGCTGGGTCTGAACCACAGACCCTGGCCAAGCAACAGATGAAAGGAGTACTTAGACACAGGTATCCAGTGAAAGAGTGGGCTAGGGGACCAAGCTGCTCACAGAAAGAGTTGTAGCAGCCATGGCCCTGACAAGCTGGTGCTTCAGGCATTTATTTAGTACAGATTTAATGACAAAGGCTTTGAGTCAGCACATTTTGTGGGTAATTAACACAGTTTTCCCCACCCCATCTAGATCAATTCCCTTACACTTCCTTGTTATCTACTCTGAGAGAATTCAGCTGCCTTCAGCCAAATCCTTTCCTGAAGCTTTTGCAAAACCTCCCAGCCTTCCGAAAAGGTTTGCTTCTATCTATAACTTTTATAATTTTTCCCACCACGCTGACCGAACTCCTACAGCCAGACTGGAGTGCAGTGGCATGATCTCAGCTCACTGCAACCTCCGCCTCCTGGGTTCAAGCAATTCTCCTGCCTCAGCCTCCTGAGTAGCTGGGACTACAGGTGGGCGCCACTACACTGGCTAATTTTTGTATTTTTAGTAGAGATGGGGTTTCACCATGTTGGCCAGGACGGTCTCGATCTCTTGACCTCGTGATTTACCCACCTCAGCCTCCCACAGTGCTGGGATTACAGGCTTGAGTCATGACGACTAGCCTTAAACATACCTTTTAAAGATGAGAAACTCTTAGGAGAATTGCTTGAAACTGGGAGGTGGAGGCTGCAGTGAGCCGAGATCGCGCCACTGCACTCCAGCTTGGGCAACAAGAGCAAAACTCCGTCTCACAAAAAAAAAAAAGAAAAAAAAAACTCTTGACCAACTAGCAAGAACTAGAAATGGTTGTTTACCAGGCATCCTCTGAAGCCACCAAAGAGATATAAAACTTTTTTCTCAGGTATTTAGACAATATGGGAAGCCTCAGGTTTCTGGGCTAATTCTGAATTTTACAGCTTAGACAGTAATTCCATTCAATTTTACTTGGTATCTGAGCTTCTGGATGAAGGAATTATGCTTTTGTTTGGTTGGGGGTTCTAAATGCCCCCTGAATATTGATACTATCTAGTATTACTATAAAACAATAATAAACAAGTTAGTGCTACTTCTTAAAAACAATGTTGAAATGCATTTTGAAATTCTTTCTCAGAGCTCTAAAGATACTGATTCCAGTTACGGATCTTGCTGCCATTAAGCAGAGTGGGATCAGTCCAGTTCACTGCGCAGCAGCAGGAGCACACCCTCAGTGCCTGGAACTCCTCATCCAGGCTGGATTTGATGTGAACTTCATGCTGGATCAGAGAGTTAGCAAACACTACGATGACCACAGGAAGTCAGCTTTGCATTTTGCTGTATCAAACAGTGACCTCTCTTCTGTCAAGCTGCTTCTGAGTGCTGGAGCTCTGCCTAACCAAGACCCGGTTAACTGCCTCCAGATAGCCCTCAGGATGGGCAACTATGAGCTGATCAGTCTGCTGCTAAGGCATGGGGCCAATGTCAATTACTTCTGCAGAGTTAACCCTTTACATTTCCCATCAGCACTGCAATACACTCTGAAAGATGAAGTCATGCTCAGGATGCTGCTGAACTATGGGTATGACACACAGCGATGTTTTGATTGCCCACATGGAGACAAAGTCCATCCTTCCTATACTGTTGAAGGCTGGACATCTACAGTTATCAAAGATACTAAGGTAAGTCCACAGTATTGGCTGTATTCCCTTACAGTCATTATTTGTGGCCCTGGAACTATGGCAATAAATAGATTACATCCATTCTCTCCAGAAACTTGAAGAGATCCTAGTATAATAACAATTATATGATAAAATAATTATGATAAAATGAACACAATGTAGAAAGATATAAAAGGAACAAAAACAGTACAGAGAAAAGTGATTTAACTCTGCCTAGCAGTGTGAGGAAGTTTCATAAATGAAGCAACTGATTAAATGATTTACTTTGATCATATTTCTGATGAAAAAAAAATCAGAATAAGTACAGTTGACTAATACCATCCCTCCCCGTTTTTGAGACATTTTTCCCTCTTGGCCTTCATCACAACACTTCTCCTTTGACTACTATGCTAAACCATAGCTACTTCATGTTTTTCATTTACTTTCCTAATTCTGACTTTGTTTCCCTCAGTTCTGTGAAGTAATAACTTTGTCCTGGCTGCAACACCTCTCTGGAAAGGTTGTTCGAGTGATGCTTGATTATGTTGATCAAGTTCGGATCTGTTCAAAGTTGAAAGCTGTGCTCCAAAAACAGGGGATCTGGTCAGAAATACATTTTATCTTAAGTGAGTATCCTTATAGAATGACTTTTTACAAAAATACTAATTGTATTCTAATTTGATTGTTTTAGAATTAGAACACCCTTCTCTTCTGGTTAAAAGCTTGACTTAAACCAGAAAAATACTATTCCTATCTTAAAAAAATGTTACTAACTACACTTAATTTGTATTTATTACCTTTTCCGAGGAGATAAAACCTGTTAGGTAACTACTTATTATATAGGTAGGTAATACTTTCATCCCAATCCACCTAAACCATGGCTACAAAAGAACACCATGGACACAGGAATGAAAAGCTATTATATGGCAATAAAAACAAGGATGAGAAAAAGCTAAGAGCCAAGTCTGTTGAGGGTATCAAAAGGACTTTCTTCAAAGCAAATCCTTTCAAAGTAGCATGTAAGACAAATTAATAATTTATTTTGTGTTATTTCCCTTGGGGGGTAATCTTCAGTTTCTACCCTGTCCCTGAGGGGGCTAAAACATGCAGACTTTTTTTTTTTTTTTTTTGAGACAGAGTCTCACTGTGTCAACCAGGCTGGAGTGCAGTGGCGCAATCACAGCTCATTGCAACCTCCGCCTCCTGGGTTCAAGCAATTCTCCTGCCTTGGTCTCGCGAGTAGCTGAGATTACAGGCGCATGGTCACCATGCCCAGCTAAGTTTTGTATTTTTAATAGAGACGGGGTTTCACCATGTTGGCCAGGCTGGTCTCGAACTCCTGGCCTCAAGTGATCCACCTGCCTCGGCCTCCCAGAGTGCTGGGATTATAGGCATGAGATACCCCGCCTGGCCACATGCAGATTTAAGAACTTCAGATCTCACAGGCCAGATCCACAATTGATGCCAGTCTTTGGATTCTAACTTGACATGGCTCTGGAACCATATCTACAACAAGGATTGCAGTAAGAACTGAAAAACTATTTCCCTGATTTTGCTATTTAGTAACAGCAAATGAAATGCTATCAAATACATTTGCTAACAAAACCCTAAGATACTAAAAAATAAGTTCTTTTTCTCTTTGGATAATGTGCCTTTTCTTTTTAGCAAACCCTCGCTCCCTAAAACACTTGTGCCGCCTAAAGATCCGGAAATGCATGGGACGTTTACATTTGCGCTGCCCTGTATTCATGTCATTTCTTCCATTACCCAATCGTCTAAAAGCATATGTCCTTTACAAAGAATACGACCTTTATGGACAAGGAATTTTTACAGGAACCTGGTAATCAAACCATTCTAATGGAAAAGGTATAATTTTGCAGCTGTATTCCTTAGAATTTCACTTATATATGATTCATATTTTTTGCTTTACCCACCAACTAAAATCTCAATGCAGTCTAAGTCCTTTAAAAAGTAGCTCTGGGAGGCTGAGGCAGGAGTGTTGCTTCAGCTTGGGGAGGTCAAGGCTGCAGTGAGCTGTGATCGCGCCACTGCACTCCAGCCTAGGTGACCAGAGCAAGACCCCATCTCTAAAAGAAAAACAATTTTTTTTTAAGTAGCTTTGAATATAGCCTCTCAACATATAAATGACTAGCATTCTCAAGGCAGTTTAAAAAAAAAAAAAACCCAAATAGTAAAAATTTCAATTAACTGAAATACACCAGTTCTAATTAAGTGTATAAATCCAATGTCTATGTGCTCAAAATAATAGATGCCACTTCTGACAAGTCAAGATAACTCATTACAGTATCTTTTTAATAGAGAAGTATATATGTAATACAGTAGTCTCCCTTATCTTCAGAGGATACGTTCCAAGACCCTCAGTGGATGCCTGAAACCAGGGTTAGTACAGAACCCTATACATAGTGTATTTTTTTCCTACACAGTCACGTATCATACAATGTTTCAGTCATCATTGGACTAAATATGTAATGGTGGTCCCATAAGATTATAATGCTTATTTTTACTGTACCTTTTCTATGTTTAAATACATACTTACTATATGTTATAATTGCCTATTCAGTACAGTAACATGCTGTACAGGCTTGCAGCCCAGGAGCAATAGGCTATATAACACATGGCCTAGGTGCGTAGTATACCATCCCATCTAGGTTTGTGTAAGTGACTCTATGATGTTTGCACAATGACAAAATCACCTAACACATCTCTCAGTAGGTATCTACATCTTTAAGCCAGTTGTTAAGCAACATACAACTGTACACGCATGCCCTACAGTGTGGATACACTGGACAGAGGGATGATTCAGGTCCCAGGTGGGACAAGGCAGGACAGCAAGAGACTTCATCATGTTGCTCAGAATGGTGTGCAATTTAAAACTCATAAATTACTTATTTCTGGGATTTTCCTTTTAACACTTTTTTTTTTTTTTTTTTTTTTTTTTTTTGAGATGGAGTCTTGTCTTGTCACCCATGCTGGACTGCAGTGGCATGATCTCAGCTCACTTTAACCTCTGCCTCCCGGGTTCAAGCGATTCTCGTGCCTCAGCCTCCCGAGTAGCTGGGATTACAGGTGTACACCACCATGCCTGGCTAATTTTTGTATTTTCAGTAGAGACGGGGTTTCACCATGTTGGCCAGGCTGATCTTGAACTCCTGACCTCAGGTGATCTGCCCTCTTTGGCCTCCCAAAGTGCTGGGATTATAGGTATGAGGCACCGCACCCAGCCTCCTTTTAATAGTTTTGGACCACGGGTAACTGAAACCACACAAAGGGAAACCATGGATAAGGGGGCCTACTGTACATCTCAGTGATTGGACTGAATACACACTGACCCCAGTACATGACTTAGAAGTTTGCTGTTCTTGTGGAAAACTCCCAATACCAGCTTAGTGTCTACTACTGTTTCTTTGTAGAGTGAAGTACAGAGATAGGGTAATTCAGTTAATTGAAATACAACTCTCAATTGAAATTTCATTATTAATGAGAAACGTGTATCCCTTCTTTCCACAAAACCCTGGCTATGGCTGACCATTTACTGGTTAATATGATCACTGGAATTGGAATTACAAGTGTTTGCAAATGATTGACGGCTTATGATTTCTGTATTGAACCTAGCCTGATAATGGACATGAAGAGGCTCACTGATGGGAGTTATGTTAAATTTTTATTTCTATATATTTCATACTGCATGTAAGTATAGGTTCCTTTTTCTGAGATGGAGAGCCGCCCTGTTGCCCAGGCTGGAGTGCAGTGGTGCAATCTCAGCTCACTGCAACCTCTGCCTCCTGGGTTCCAGAGATTCTCATGTCTCAGCCTCCCAAGTAGCTGGAATCACAAGAGTGTGCCACCACACCCAGCTAATTTTTGTATTTTTAGTAAAGATGGGGTTTCACCATGTTGGTCAGGCTGTCTCCAACTCCTGACCTCAAGTGATCTGCCCGCCTTGGCCTCCCAAAGTGCTGGGATTACAGGCATGAGCCACTGTGCCAGGCCTGCATGTAAGTATACATTTCTACGTGTGGAAAGTGAGGAAAGAAACTGAAAAAGACATTCATTCAACCACACTTGTGTCACATTTAGAAGCCACATCAATAGGGGTAACAGGTACAATGATATTGTCCATTTTCACTACAGCCCAGTCAGCTATGGCCTTGATGTGTTTACATGTTTAGTCTTGGTACTTTTTAAAGAATTAGAGAGTCCATTTTAGGGAAACTGAAGCTATATGATTTTTTTCTGGTGTAGGGATTAATGGCTATATAGACTATTTCAGTAAGCACAGACTTTAAATTATTTTTATAGTTTTTTTACATTAAAAAATTTATATAGCTGACATGAATAGTTTTTATTTTTTTAAATCAAACTGATAAGTGAGAGATTATATCTTTCAATATAGAAATATATTTAGGCTATACATGCACTTCTGTCAGATAAATTATATAATTCTAAAGTTAATTTCATCTATTACCTGTACCTTCTAAAAGTGTATGTACATTTCTATAAAATTCTAAACAAATTAAAACACTAAATCCCAGAAGAAAGGAACTAATTGCCAACTAATTGCCATAAGAAACTATAAAGAGCACATGGGATGAATAAGCATTAGTATTGAAATTACAGATCCAAGCTATACTGTGGCATGCACAATAATCTGCTCCTTTAAATTGGAGGAATTTCTGTGAGTAGGACCAAACAGTAGCAAGTATATATCAATTAATGAAGTCTTTTTCCTTTGCTAAAAGAAAAACAGTCACCAGCGATCGATTAGTTTGCTTCTATAACAAACTTTTCCTAATAAGGTGACAATTTTTTTTTTCCATTTTAGCTGCTGTGGAATTGCAGTTGGGCTAGACGTGTAATTTATAATGTCATAACAGATTAAGGAGTCCATTGTTTTACAAACATCTGAAATTACTTTGAGAAATAAAGTTCAGAGTATCAAATATTTCATTAAAAAACACTGTACAAAAATCATGGACTTTATTATACATTAAAAAATCTAACTTTTTTCCTGAAGCCTTGTCAGTAAATACCTATTGTGACAAAATGAAAAAATAAGTTCTCCACCCCACATGTATACCAATACCATGATCACATAAAGTCGAGTTCTTCAAGTCCAATTCTAAAGTGAAACATTGCATGATTTTAAATTGTACACTGCATGATTAATAGTATCAGTGAAATAAGAATTAACCAATTCACTTACATTATAAAATCACCAAATATACAAAGCAATTTTGCACATTAGTTACAACTTAATCCCCAGTCTCACATTAACTGAAGTAAATTTCATGAGTAAAGCCACAGAGATTGGTTAAAAAGTATAACATAGTTCCAGTTTCAAATCTTTATGTATTACTAATTAATGTAGAAAACGGAAATCTCATGGAAGAAGAGTAAACCAAACTTGCTAAAAATAAAGGGTTGCTTTCTACAATTGGTGTGTTTAAATATTTAAAATACAATCTGAATGCTAAGAGGTTGTCTCAGAACCAACATTAATATTTTCGTTTTATTCAGGTGGCAGGTTTTACAATACACTAGCTCTTAGGATCTCTTGGCATTAATAATAGGATTCAAATTTTAAATAATACAGTTCCTAGATATAATGCAAAGTTAACTCAGATGCCTTTACCATATACGATTTTATCTTCCCTAGGATGCACATCCTACTGACCTTTTCCCAAGCATATGGAAACACATTTACCACCCCTAGATTGTGGAGTCTGATGACTCTTTTGAAATTAAACAATAATCATTGCAGACGTGGCAAAAACTAGACTAGCTTTAGGGACTCTGTTCAAGTTAATAGCTTTAGTCCCTTGTTAGCAAGTTTTCAAAATTTTTAAAGGTGAGAGGGAATAACTGGTTTCCTATCTACTGACTTCATTGCCATAGTTACAAACATACTGTTCATACAGCTAACAGAATGCATTGCAGAAGTAGGCAGGCTTAAAATCTTTTCTGTTTAAAAAGCAGTTTTGTTGATTTCTAACACCATTAAGTGTAAGTCTGAATGTGAGAAAAGATATCCCAAAATCTAATCCAATTACCCTCAGAGCATCTCAAGAACTAGAAGGGATTTCAAAGGAGGATAACAATCAGCTTTACCACTAGGCAGAAACCCATGGGCAGCCTTTAAATAACAAAAAGAGCTTATTAAAACGGATACTTAAATCTCTGCAGTAATGGAATAGCTCATATAGTTCAATAATAATGGAACAGAAGTTGAATCATCTAAAATTGTTAAACCCACTCATAATTTCTATTTAACATTGGAATGCACTTTGATTTGACCTATGAAGATGGGTGTAAGTATTGTAGAAATTTCTGTGAACATGACTTAAAACAAACTACAGGTCTGTCCAGCATCCCTAAGTCTGCCAGTGCCCTTAACTCTAGCCTACAGTATGACCCAGGGTGCTGACCAAGGGCAGCACTTGCTACCATGCAAAGCACCAGCTTAGTACAGCTGCCTCCTAATGATGACCACCTTCCGTGTAGAGTAACAAATTTCATCTGAACTAAGTGAGGTGACAATTTGTAGTATAAACAAAAGACTTAATGGAACAGAAAGCTCCAGTCTCCAAAAGGTCTTAAAAACAGGCTTGCCATGACTACTTAAGTGCTGGCAACAGAAGAAATTCTAACTTCAACAAAACAATTGATACACTATTGTGAAAGCATTCCCTTTGGTAAGCACAAAATAAACTTTTTATCAAAAAGTATTTCATAAATTTCTACTTTTTTACTGTACGTTTTGGTAACATAAAGCATCAGTAAATAAACATTACACCCATTTGGCACATGGATAGAAGGAATATCATGATCCTATATATCATTATCCTATTCCTACAGAAAACAATGTACATATAGTGTGAAACAGCCGAGTTATAGTTTGAGACCTAAAACAGATGTCATTTCTAATGCAGAACTACGAAGAAAAAACTGTATATCAAAAAAAAAAAAAAAAGGCTTTCTCCCTTGTAAAATTATTAAAGTCTTAGTGGCTAACCTCTTGAAAAATCTGTAAATGTGTGACTATGTATTTTACTCACTATATTAACTTTGTATGTATATATACTTTTTCATGTGAAACACATGAAAACAATTTCTATTAGCAGTGTTAAAAGTGATTACAGAAAAAAAAATTAAGGTTTAACATAGACAACAGGGAGTAGAGAAATGTTATTTTAACCTTGGCACCAGGTTAAATCCTTCCTTGGTCAACTTCTCCTATACTCTACCAGGCATTCAATGCATTTTCAATCTTTCATAAAATTGGACCTTTTTCTCATTTGAAGAGTAGACATATTTACAATAATTAGTGCAAATTGTTCTATTCTCATACATTAGTTATTGGCCTTTATGGATATAAAGTGGTGATTCAGTACTTTATCAAAACATGGGATTATGAAAATACTGGGAATAACAGTCTGAAATTTAAAAGATTACATTTTCTAAACTAAACTCTGGGAATTTTTACTTTAAGCATGAAACATAATTGTTATAGAACTTCTTTTGAAATGTCACTTGACTTTCAATAAAAACTATTTCACACAATGCAGAAAATACAATGTATCATTCTATAGCAGTATCTTTGTCAATCCTAATCTAAAATGTATTTGAACAAAAAATCTTCTAATAAATTCCATTATCTTATTTTTAACCACTACTGCTCTACAGCAGTAATTGAAGTCCCAACCTGAGAACTAAAAATGTGACAATAAAATGCCAAGGGCTCTATCAATCTTGAACTGAAGACACTTAAGCTTCTTTCCTACTGGCATCAAGTGCAGTACATTAGCGAAATGTGAGCAATCCCAGAAAGTGCCCTGAGATCAACAGTACCACCTGCCACAATTTGAAACCTTAAGTGTAAAATCTCTGTTCTAATTATTTTATAAAAGTTCTATTGCACATTTAATATTGTTAAAATATTTGCAAACTTGTAGAATTCTCTGTATAAAGGGCTTTAAACTTATTCAGCTAAATGCTTCCTCACTGCCAGCAAAATGTTCGTAATGAAAGAAAAGCATATCCATGAATGTCTAAGCCTGAAGAGTAAATGATTTCTTACGGTCATAGCCAATTACAATGCAAGAATTAAAAGTTCACAATCTGAAGGAAAAAATTATTGAGCAAATGTCTACTTCAGGGAGATGAGCAGGTTTTCTTTAGATGTTAATGCATAGTACATTATGTTTAAGGGGGAAAAAAGATCAATGCAAATCTAAGTCATCAAGTTCAATCTTTCTTTTAAAATGTAGCTACAACAAATAAGCAAATATAAAGCTTAGTCTCCTCCTTGATATTTCAACACAGTTGTTACCTTGTGCCATTTCACCACAGAAACTGTCAAATTCCAAGGGGGAAATATCTACCAAAAGTTTAAGTTTATGCTTCTGACTCTCTCTTCTTTCCTCCTTCTCCCAAATCACTCTCTTCTGACTGGCTACTGCTAAGGACAACAAACTGCCCCTCACTACTGGCTTGGTTTGGTCTACTGGACGCAGCTATCAACCGACTTTGTTCTTCCAAGTCCTAGTGGAAAAGACAAAAAAGAAACTAAGTTACTTGTCTGCAGTCAAATGGCAAATTATGCAGTTAAGATACATTCTTGAGAGCCACTTCAGTTCTTCTGTCATAAATATATATGCATACTTCTGACAACTTGATAAAAAGAAAAGCTACACCCAAACAATACAACACCAAAATGAATTTTGGCACCATCCTATAAAACCCAGCATTCAAACTAAAATATTTTTTCTCATTTTCTTTTTTTACGACCAACAACCAAATAAAGCCCATCATCTTTTACCATAGTAAAACCCTCGAAAGGGATCACCCCACACTCCTTTCCCTTTCCAGCCCTTTTCTCCATCCCTGTCCAATTCATCTTGCTAAATCAGGTGTCACCTTCCCTCAGCCTAGCCTACCAAGAAAGCCTCACTTCAGTGTCATCTTTGCCACTTCCCTCTTTGTCCAGAAAGATAGCCCACAGCCAATGCTTACTGATCTGATCTAAGTATCCCAGCTGTCTCCTCTTTACTATTCCTACAGTCAATCTGCAACCCATAACACGTTCTTACAATCTCATGGATCATTTAATGCATTCTTCAAGTTTTGCTCCAAAATTTGTCTTTTAAAATTATCCTGTTGGATGGACAATGATTTGACACTCCTGGCAATATTAAAAATACATATTTCATTATATATTTCATATAACATATATATATTTATTTCCCCCCATAGAAGGCAAAATGGCTTTCAGCAATGGCAGTTAAAGCTATACAGCCTCTCAACTGCTTTGACAGAGACAACCTCCTCTGAAATATTAAAGTTCTGGTATATTTTTGAAACAGTCATATTACATGTCAACATAACTATAATGTAAACATCGTATCAAAAAAGAGATGTGACCCTTTTCTGCTATGGTATGAATCATCTGTTTATGAAGTGGCTGAACAAGCAGAAACAGTCCTTCATTTGGAAATTCAAATCTGAAAGTCATAGTGCTGAATTAAGTCTTCACAAACAACACACAAAGATCTAGACATTAGGACTGTATACCTTTTCAATCTGTTTTTGCTTATTGAGTTCTTTCTGTTGCTTCTCTTTTACTCTCTCTATTTCTTTTTGTTTTTCTGATGCCCTACGATCCTAAGAAACAGATGAATAAAACTAATGAATTAAACATGAAATAACTTTAAATTTTAGACATTTCAGTTAATATCACATTTGTAACCTTTCAATTTTTTTTTGCATTTATACATAAGAAAGCACACCAACAGTTTACATTCAATGGCAAACAATTATCCAAATTCTAAATGCTATGTTGGTAATAGTATCCACTGTTAATTGTTTAGCAAAATCATTTTATTTACTTGCTAATATGAAAGAGCTAATACACTATTTTAGTTAACATTCTTGGAAAATCACGCATCTTGGATTTTTTTTTTTTTTTTTTTTTTTTTTTTTTTTTTTTTTTGAGATAGATAGAGTCTCGCTCTGTTGCCCAGGCTGGAGTACAGTGGTGTAATCTCAACTCACTGCAACCTCCACCTCCCGGGTTCAAGTCATTTTCATGCCTCAGACCTCTTCAGTAGCTGGGATTACAGGTGCACGACACCACAGTCAACTAATTTTTGTATTTTTAGTAGACACGGGGTTTCACCATGTTGGCCAGGCTAGTCTCGAACTCCTGACCTCAAGTGATCTGCCCGCCTCAGCCTCCCAATGTGCTGTGATTACAGACATGAGCCACTGTGCCCAGCCACATCTTGGATTCTTACCAGTTCAGCATGCAAAGCTATCTGTTTTGCCAGTCCAACAGAATCACATATCTAAAAAGGGAAAAAGTATGAAAAATTCAGGCAGTTCTCACAACAAAGCAAAAATGTCAAGTATCCAAATAACTGATGTAACTAGTTTTATAATGAATCCTAATACATTGCTTCAAGCAAAAGCATATTTAAGAATGCTCAAGCCCCAAAACCAAGGCTTTGTATGTTTTCCTTGAAGTCTATAGGCTTCCACTGCTGACACTCACCTTCATATACCCCATTTCTTGTTATGTCAAATTCATTACTGTCATAGTTAGGCCTACAAGGAAGACGCACACAGCTGCTAATGCTATTCTAAGCTGAAGACATCTGAAAATGGCTGGTTTTGGGAATATATTCCATTCCCAGCATAAATTAGAGGCTAAAATATTGCACCAACTATCAGTGGCAGGGAAAACATGAGTCTGTAGAGTCAGAAGGCCCAACCCATCAGCTTGGCTCTCTTCAGAGATGCTTTGCTCAAGCAGCACAGTCAGCCTACGCAAAATTTGGGAGTTTTTTCCAAAAATCTTAGAATTATATAAGAATTGTATTTACACAAAAAACTACAAAACACTGATGAAAGAGACTGAAGACACAAACAAAAAAACATCCTATGCTCATGGATCAGAATAATACAGCTAAAATAACCATATTGCCCAAAGCAATCTATAGGTTCAATACAAATAGCCAAAGCAATCTTAAACAAAAAGAACAAAGCTGGAGGCATCACATTACCTAACTTCAAAATATATTACAAGGCTACAGTAAGCAAAACAGCAGAGGATTGTTATAAAAATAAGACATATGACCAATGGAACAGAACGGAGAACCCAGGAACAAAGCCACATGTTTACAGCCAACTGATCGTCAACAAAGCTGACAAAGAACTTTCACTAGGGAAGGGATATCCTCTTCAATAAATGGTTCTGGCAAGATTGGAGAGCCACATGTAGAAGAATGAAACCAGACCCCTCCCTCTCACCATATACAAAAATCAACTCAAAATACACTAAAGACTTAAACATAAGACCCAACACTATAAAAATACTAGAAGAAATTATGAGGATCAGAGCAGAAATAAATGAATCTGACATGAAGAAAACAATACAAAAGATCAACATAACAAAAAGTTGGTTTTTTTGAAAAGATAAACAAAACTGACATTTAGCCAGACGAAGAAAAAGAAGACTCAAGTAAATAAAATTGGAGATTAAAAAGGAGACACTACAATTGATACTGCATAAATTCAAAGGATCATTGGTGGCTACTATGAGCAACTACATGCTAATAAATTGGAAAATCGAGAAGAAATGGATAAATTCCTGGACAAATATAACCTAAAAACTGAACCACGAAGAAATCCAAAACCCGAACAGTCCAATAACAAGTAACAAGATCCAAACCATAATAAAAAGTCTCCTGATAATGAAAAGTCCAGGACCCGATGGCTTTACTGCTGAATTCTACCAAACATTTAAAGAACTAATACCAATCTTACCCAAAATGTTACAAAAAATAGAGAAGGGAATTCTTCCAAACTCATTCTATAAGGCCAGTATTACCTGATACCAAAATCAGACAAAGACACATCAAAAAAAGAAAACTACATGCCAATATATCTCATGAATATTGACGCAAAAATCCTCAACAAAATACTAGCAAACCAAATGCAACAACCCATTAAAAAGATCATTTATCATGACCAAGTGGGATTTATCCCAGGGATGTAAAGATAGTTCAACATATGCAAATCAATCAATATGCTACATCATATCAACAGAATAAAGGACAAAAACTATTTAATCAATTACTGCTGAAAATGCATTTGATAAAATTCAACATCCCTTCATGATTAAAAACCCTAAAAAACACTTGGTATAGAAGGAATATAGCTCAACATAATAAAAGCCATATATGACAGACTTACAGCTAGTATCATACTGAATGGGGAAAAACCAAAAGCCTTTCCACCTTATAGATGGAAGATGAGTAATCAGACAAGAGAGAAAAAAGGCATCCAAATTGGAAAGGAAGAAGTCAAACTATCCTTGTTTGCAGATGGTATGATGATCTTATACTTAGAAAAACTTAGACTCCACCAAAAAACTATTAGAACTGATGAATTCAGTAAAGCTTCAGAATACAAAATCAACATACTACATAGTAGCATTTCTATATGCCAACAGTGAACAATCTGCAAAAGAAATAAAGTAATCTCACTTACAACAGCCATAGATAAAATTAAATACCTAGGAGTTAACCCAAGAAGTGAAAGATCTCTATAATGAAAACTACAAGCTGGGCGCAGTGGCTCAGGCCGGTAATCCCAGCACTTTGGGAGGCCCAGGCAGGTGGATCACTTGAGGCCAGGAGTTTGAGACCAGCCTGGCCAATATGGTGAAACCCCTTCTCTACTAAAAATATTAGCCAGGCATGGTGGCACACACCTGTAATCCCAGCTACTTGGGAGGCTCAGGCATGAGAATTGCTTCAACCTGGAAGGCAGACGTTGCAGTGAGCCAAGATTATGCAACTGCACACTCCAGCCTGGGCAATAGAGTGAGACTCTGTCTCAAAAAAAAAAAAAAAAAAAAAAAAAAAAAAACAACCAAAAAACTATAAAACCCTGATGAAAGAAACTGAAGAGGACACCAAAAATGGAAACATATTCCATGTTCATGGATTGGAAGAATCAATATTGTTAAAATGTCCATACTACCCAAAGCAATCTACAGATTCAATGCAATCCCTATCAAAAAACCAATGATGTTCTTCACAGAAATAGAAAAATATAATCTGAAAATGTATATGGAATCATAAAAGATTAAGAATAGCCAAAAGCTATTCTGAGCAAAAATAACAAAACTAGAGAAATCACATTACGTGACTTCAAATTACAATACTACAGAGCTGTAGTAACCAAAACGGCATGGTACTGGCAAAAAAAAAAAAAAAAAAAAAAAAAAAAAAAAAAAAGACACATAGAGCAATGCAACAGAATAGAAAATCCAGAAACAAATCCATACAACTACAGTGAACTCATTTTTGACAAAAGTGCCAAGAATACACATTGGGGGAAAGACAGTCCCTTCAATAAAGACTGGATATCCATATGCAGAAGAATAAAACTAGACCCCTATCTCTTACCATATAAAAAAATCTAATCAAAATGGATTAAAACCTTAAATCTAAGACCCCAAACTATGAAACTACTACACGAAAATATTGGGGAAACTCTCCAGGACATCAGTCTGGGCAAAAATTTCTTGAGTAATACCCCACAAGCACAGGCAACTAAAGCAAAAATGGACAAATGGGATCTCATCAAGTTAAAAAGCTTCTGCACTGCAAAGGAAACAATCAACAAAGTGAAGAAACAAGTCACAGAATGGGAGAAAATATTTGTAAACTACTCATCTGACAAGGGATTAATAACCAGAATATACAAAGAGCTCAAACAACTCTATAGGAAAAAACTTAATCTGATTTAAAACTGGACAAAAGATTTGAATAGACATTTTTCAAAAGAAGACGTACAAATGGCAAACAGGCATATGAAAAGGTCCTCGACATCACTGATCATCAGAGAAATGCAAATCAAAACTACAATGTATTATCTCACCCCAGTTAAAATGGCTTATTATAGCAAAAAGGCAGTAACAAATGCTGGGAAGCATGTGGAGAAAAGGGAACCCTTGTACACTGTTGGTGGGAATGTAAATTAGTATAACCACTATGGAGAAAACTCAGAGGTTCCTTAAAAAAGTAAAAATAGAGTTACCATATGATCCAGCAATCCCACTGCTGGGTATATACCTAAAAAAATGAAATCAATATATTGAAGGGACATCTGCACTCCCATGTTTGTTGCAGCTCTGTTCACAATAGCCACAATTTGGAAGCAACCTAAGTGTCCATCAACAGATGAATGGATAAAGAAAATGTACACATACACAATGGAGTACTATTCAGCCAGAAAAAAGGAATGAGATTCTGTCATTTGAATGGATGATATATGGATAAAGAAAATGTGGTACTTACATACAATGGAGTACTATTCAGCAATAAAAAAGAATGAGATTCTGTCATGTGCAACAAGATATATGGAACATGGAGGTCATTATGTTAAGCAAAACAAGCCAGGCACAGAAAGACAAATGTTGCATGTTTTCACTTATTTGTGGGATCTAAAAATCAAAACAATTGAACTCATGGAGCCAGAGAGTAGAAGGATGGTTACCAGAGGCTGAGAAGGGTAGTGTGGGGATGGGGGGTGGGAGGATGGTTAATGATAAAAAAAAAAAAAAAAGATAGAATGAATAAAACCTGGTATTTGATAAAACAGGAGGACTATGGTCAATAATAACTGTACATTTAAAAATAACTAAAAGAGTATAATTGGATTGTTTCTAATACAAATGATAAATGCTTAAGGGAATGAATACTCAATTTTCCATGATGTGGTTATTATGCATTGCATGCACGTAGCAAAATATTTCATGTACTGCATAAATATATACACCTGGCTGGGCGAGGTGGCTCACATCTGTAATCCCAGCACTTTGGGAGGCCGAGGCAGGCAGATCACCTGAGGTCGGGAGTTTGAGACCAGCCTGACCAACATGGAAAAACCCTGTCTCTACTAAAAATACAAAATTAGCTGGGCGTGGTAGTACATGCCTATAGTCCCAGCTACTCAGGAAGCTGAAGCAGGAGAATCGCTTTAACCTGGGGGGTGCGGAGGTTGCAATGAGCCAAGATTGCACCATTGCACTCCAGCCCGGGCAACAGAGCAAGACTCCATCTTAAAAAAAAAAAAAAAAAAAGTGCATACACACACACACACCCCTTGTACCCACAAAAATCAAAAAGAAAAAAAAAAGATCATCCTACTTTCACCATTTTAGCTCTTAGTTTCTTGAGAAACTTTGTTAGTATGATATTCTCAATAACTGTTCTATTAAAGGTTTTTTTTCCAGCTAGGCGTGGCAGCTCACGCCTGTAATCCCAGCACTTTGGGAGGCCGAGGCAGGTGGATCACTTGAGGTCAGGAGTTCAAGACCAGCCTGGTCAACATGGTGAAATCCTGTCTCTACTAAAAAAAATTAGCTAGGCATGGTGGCAGACACCTGTAGTCCCAGCTACTCGGGAGGCTGAGGTAGGAGAATCACTTTGATCCGGGAGGTGGAGGTTGCAGTGAGCCAAGATTGTGCCACTGCACTCCAGCCTGGGCAACAGAGCGAGAGTTCATCTCAAAAATAAATAAATTAATAAAATAAAGGTTATTTTCCATAGGAAAAAAAATACTAGAAGAAAACGAAGGGAAAACTCCTGCACATTGGTCTCGGCAAAGATTTTATGCCTAAGACCTCAAAAGTATAGGCAATAAAAATAGACAAATGGGGCTTAAACTAAAAAGTGTCTGCACAGCCAAAGAAATAACAGAGTAAAGAGACAACCTGTTGAATCGGAGAAATTATTTGCAAACTGTTCATCCAACTGGGGACTAATATCCAGAATATACAACGAACTCAACAGGGAAAAAAAAATCCCATTTAAAAGTATGCAGAGGATATGAATATGTACTTCTTAAAGGACATAAAAACAGGCAACAGGTATATGAAAATTGCTCAACATCACTATTCATTAGAGAAATCCAAATCAAAATGATAATGAGTCATTCTTACCCTAGTCAGAATGGCTATAACTAAAAAGACAAAAAATAATAGATGTTGGTGAAATGCAGAAAAAAGGGGAACTCATACACTGTTGGTGGGAACATAAACTAGTACAACCACTATGGAAAACAGTATGGAGATCTCTCGAAAACTAAAAATAGAACTACCATTCGATCCAACAATCCCACCACTGGGTATCTACCCAAAATTAAAGAAATCTGTATCAAAAGGATACCTGCATTCACATGTTTACAGTAGCACTATTCACAATAGCAAAGATGTTAAATCAATCTAAATGTTCATTAACAGATAAATGAATAAAGAAAATGTGGTACATATACACAATGGAGTACTATTCAGCCATAAAAAGAATGAAATCATGTCATTTGCAGCAACATGGATGGAACTAGAGGTCATTATCTTACGTGAAATAAGCCAGGAACAAAAAGACAAATATCACATGTTCTCACTTGTATGTGGGAGCCAAAAAATTGATCACATGGAGGCAGAGAGTGGAATGATAGATAAGAGACTTGGAAGGCTGAGTGATGAGGAAAGGGGAGGATGAAGAAAAGTGGATTAAAGGGTACAACCATAAATTACGATAGAAGGAATATATTTAATATCTGACAGCAGAGTAGGGTGACTATACTTAACAAAAATGTATTGTACTTGGGTGATGGACACCCTAAATACCCTGACTTGCTTACTGTACATTCTATACATGTAACAAAATTCACATGTACCTCATAAATTTGTATTAATTGTAAAGAATTCAATCAGTAATTACTAAGTAATTTAATTAGTAAGAATTTAATAATTATTAAATCTTAGTAAGAATCACTTAGTAAGTAGTTATGACAGAGATATTCCGCAAAGCCATGTACCTTTTCCCCCTCATTGTTTGACTCGAATATATAGCAGACTGATGACAGATTACTTTCACTTCTCCCACTTGATGTCCGAAGAACAAATCCAAAAAGGCGCTTATTTTCCTGGTGTGTAGCATACAAAACTACACAAGGTAATGGAAACTGCCACAGAAAACATCAGAAGCAAACATGAGATTTTACAAGTCATTACAGCAGCACTTGTGACAAACTCATAAGCTAAGTTCTAAAAATATAAATATTGTAATATATTAAAGCCAATTATTTTAACAGACTCGTAATGCAGAAACAAGTAATGTCGTATTTGGTTTGAATTAACAAGCAGAAAAAGAGGTTGTTGAATATTACATTTATTTTATTAGTCATTAACACATTTTACAAAGTCAAAAAGAACTGTTAAAAAATTACAAAAAGAGGCCGGGCGCGGTGGCTCACGCCTGTAATCCCAGCACTTTGGGAGGCCGAGACGGGCGGATCACGAGGTCAGGAGATCGAGACCATCCTGGCTAACACGGTGAAACCCCGTCTCTACTAAAAAATACAAAAAACTAGCTGGGCGAGGTGGCGGGTGCCTGTAGTCCCAGCTACTCGGGAGGCTGAGGCAGGAGAATGGCGTGAACCCGGGAGGCGGAGCTTGCAGTGAGCTGAGATCCGGCCACCGCACTCCAGCCTGGGTGACAGAGCGACTCAAAAAAAAAAAAAAAAAAAAAAAAAATTACAAAAAGAATTGTGTTAATTCTTTTAAGTTACATAAAATGTTCAATGATAATTCTTTTAAGTTACATAAAATGTTCAATGATAACACAATGATAAGAATTGTGTTAATTATTTCAAGTTACATAAACTGTTCAATGATAACTTTTTGTAGATGGCCACAGACTTAACTATAACAGCCAAAGACCAATCATAGCTGATCCTATCACACTTGAATATACAGGATTAGGATTATTATCAAATTGTAAAATGTGTATATATACAAAGGGACCTAAAACAAAGCTTAAATCATGTGGAACTCACCGTGAGCCTTGTAACTTGTGTCTGTGGATCAATTAACCTAAAATAATAATTTAAAAATTGGAAAACAAATTTTAATTAGGCTGAAATCATGTACATGTTTTTTCTACAGCTTTTTAAGGGAGGGTTTTACTTACTTTAAACAGTCACAAGTGACTAATAAATGCGATTCTGTCATCCGAAAGATGTTATGGATGGCCCGGGCAGCTAAGATTTGGCGCATAGTTTCATAAACAACATCTGGATGGTCATCTGATTTCACCTCCATTGAACCAAGGAATCGGACAATAAATAACTGATGAAGAATAGAATCTATAACAGAACAAGGTGTATTATATATTTTTAAATGCCATATTTCTTTTCCAAAAGAATAAAATACATTGCCTCCTTTTAGATTTTCCAGTGAAAAATTCAACAACTTAAGGGATACATTTCAAAATAACTCCTAACTACAGCATTCCAAGTTACAGGAAAATTAGGGTTTAAAATTCAAATAGCTAAAAGTAATGCTTCAACAATTGGTGGTTCTGAGGCCAGGCGTGGTGGTTGACACCTGTAATCCTAGCACTTTGGGAGGCTGAGGCAGGAGGATCCCTTGAGCCCAGGAGTTCGAGACCAGCCTAGGCAACATAGGGAGACCCTGTCTCTTAACACACACACACACACACACACAACTGGTGGTTCTTACAGCATTTCTGTAAGTTTGGAATTAAAATGAATAGTTAGTGGTGGAAAAACAAAATTTATGCTCCAGTACCAGAAGTGAAACATCAGCTGTTAGGAAAAGCTTGAAAGGTATCTTAGGCACTGAGAATTTGACTATAAGGTCACAAGTGTGAGTCTATAGTTTTGTATGAATCACAACATCTTAAGTCAGATTAAGTTCTGTTGTTTCAAGTGTACTATAAGTAGAGGAAATTTTGAAGTAAAGATAACATGAAAACTGAGCTTAGCAGCAGAACAAATATAAACAATAAATTCTTCACAGTTTGCTGAGAAGCAGTTCTAAAATATGAATGCTGCATATCTGTGTTACCTTCAGTTTCAGATTTTATAATTCCCCCAGATTCTCCAAATGGATTTGTACGCCTAAAAAGTTCAGAAAAAAATATGAACAAATGATCAGTTACCATGAGCCACATAGAAGAATATAATCATTAAAACCAGAGTTAACATTGTAAAAAGAAAGCTCTAAAATGCCCCATCCTGTTAAGAAACACTATTGATCACTAAATTACTATGATGAAGGCCTCTGTTGTCACACATTAACTGATCAATGTTCATGCACTTTAGAAGACACAGATGAATTGGAAGTTTAGCCATACACAACAAAAAATCAACATAATAATAAACCATGTTGCAAAAGTTCTTGAATTTAAATAAACCAGCACAGAGGAACACTGATTTAACTGCAATCTTAGCTGCTTGAGAAAAATGCTAAGAATGTCCTGGAATTGTAAAAACTTCTTTTTAGGTTTTTACTTACTTCTGTAAGTATATGTTGCAAGTTAGCTATAATCTAGTTTAAACCTGTATTTCTCAAAGCACAAGTAACAATGCAAAAAGAAAAGTGAACTGGAGATGGAAGTTACCTTCCTCCTTAGTGTGCATGGCTTGTGGCACACCACAGTGAAGGAAGAAAAGTACAACTCAAAGTAGGTTTTGAAGGGCTGGGCATTGTGGCTCACACCTGTAATCTCAGCACTTTGGGAGGCCGAGGCAGGAGGACTGCTTGAGCCCTGGAGTTTGAGATCTGCTTGGGCAACACAGGAAGACCCCCTCTCTACCAAAGAAATTTAAAAATTAGTTGGGTGTGGTGGTGCACGCCTGTGGTCCCAGGTATTCAGGAGGGTGAGGCAGGAGGATCCCTTCAGCCCAGGAGGTCAAAGCTGCAGTGAGCTATGATCATGCCACTGCACTCCAGCCTGGGCAACAGAGTGAGACCCCGTCTCAAAACAAAACAAAATAGGTTTTGGAAGCAGAGAGCTAAGTGGTTCTAAAAAAACACTGACATTAAGATAACAGGAAATTAATATCTGTAGTATGTGTTCTATTACATCAAATGCTAAGTGTATTTCTGTGATGTGTAAATGACTTTTTGTGGGTCATAGCCATGTATATCCAAATTAATATATGATCAATTCATTAGGTGTCCATTCTACTTAATAAATGATTTGCGGCCGGGCGCGGTGGCTCAAGCCTGTAATCCCAGCACTTTGGGAGGCCGAGGCGGGCGGATCACGAGGTCAGGAGATCGAGACCATCCTGGCTAACACGGTGAAACCCCGTCTCTACTAAAAATACAAAAAACTAGCCGGGCGCGGTGGCGGGCGCCTGTAGTCCCAGCTACTTGGGAGGCTGAGGCAGGAGAATGGCGTAAACCCGGGAGGCGGAGCTTGCAGTGAGCTGAGATCCGGCCACTGCACTCCAGCCTGGGTGACAGAGCAAGACTCCGTCTCAAAAAAAAAAAAAAAAAAAAAAAAAAAAAAAAATAAATAAATAAATGATTTGCCTTAAGTCATGTTTCCTTCAACCACAGCCAAGGAAAAATTTTAACTGCTTTGGTGAGAATATTCATTATATAAATAAAAGATGATTCATTAATAATTCATAATAGTGATAATGTTTTAGTAACTTCCTGAAGATTTCTTTTTCTGGTATAAGATAATATTTTCTAATAAACCCATATCACGTGTATTATCCTCAAGAATTTTTAAAAAATTGTCATGACCTAAAGACAGGGCTATCAACTTTCTTCTGCAATTTTAAGAGCAAATATCCAAGAAGTAGACCTAATAAGCAATACAGAATTAAATATTTTGAAACTAAATTATCTTAACTCCTTAACTGAGGCAGAAGACATAGAGGAAAAACCTGCATGGTTCTTCCCTAACTATCAGTATGTTACGTAATTAAACAAAGAAAGTACAACATAGCTGATGTACATGATAAATAAGAGATGACTCTCAAATGTAGACAGCGGATTATAAGCCTTACAGACCACAGCACAATGTACCTGTGATGCTATCACCCACCTGCCTCCCTGGCCAAAGGCTTTTGCCTGGCCAGGCTGATCTTCACACACAGGAGAAATTATGTCAAACTGTATTGGGGTGTCTGGGGCAACAAGGGAATCTAGAGACAGGGCAGCCAAATTTGTAGACTCAGATCCTAAGGATCCTGAACTGCTGGTTCGAGCTGTTGGTGGCCGAGATTGTCTAAGCATAAAACAAGAAGACATTCCATTTAATTTTCCCTTTTGGATATTAAATATTTAACAAACTATGAAAAAAGAAAACACAACATTATAAGTCAATGAGAAGTCTTATGTTTCAGTACAAACATAATCCCAGATCACAGATACTTTAAATAGCCCATATCCTTCTTTAAATAACTCACAGTGTGGTAACTTACCCTGCGGCTGGCCGCAGGCTCTCGTGCCTCTGCTGGAAAGATGGGGAAGGAGTGACAGCTTCCAGAGCTGACTGATTTACTCGTGCAGCAGTTTCCTATTTTAATTTTTTTTAAAAAGGACTAATATTAGTAAAGTAAGCAAACCAAAAGTTTGAATGTAACTCTGAATTGTTAGAATGCTTCTGGTTACACTTAAAATATAAATTAGAGCTACTAAAGTAGTTCTGTATTCCCTCACCTTAATATTAGGGTACATAACTGATTTCCTCTTCCTATAACCTAGCAAAAAATCTGATTTTCTACTTATATGTAATTATTAGATATTGCTTTTTCTTTAATTTTTTAAAATTCCCTGCAAGTGTTGCACACTTTAAATTTTTAAAGAAAATATTGTTTTCTTTACATTTTTAACTACCAGATTTTTTTTATTAAAGTTTGTATTGCTAGCACACAGTCCAGTGCCTGGCACAATGGACAATCGATACATTTGTTGAATAAAGAAATTTAGAAGGAATAAGGAAATACTCACAAAATACGAGTATTTTATAACTATGCTGGTAAAGTTTTCACAATTTTCCAGAATATATTTATGCTCAGAAATATCTGTTTATTAATTTATAAAGTTGTCATATTTTCAGACCGAAAAATTGAAAATAAGAAAGCTTTTCATAGGAAATACTTTAGACTGTTTTATTTAAAATATTGACTGAATAAAAATGGTATTTAAATTAGAGATCTGTTTTAATCATGTACATATAGTTAACATTTCTGTATACTTAAAAAGAGTTAACATGGTAAATTTGTAGATTTTTTCACAATTTTTTAAATGGTCTTTTTTTGGGAGACAGGTTCTCTGCTGCCCAGGCTGGCGTGCAATGATTATGGCTCACTGCACCCTCGATCTCCTAGGCTTAAGCAGTCCTCCCCATCAGCCTCCTGAGTAGTTGGGACAACAGGCACTACTCCATAAACATGGTCTTTAAATTAGAAAAAATAATAACAAAACAATTTTGCATTTCTGTGTCTTATTGTTAGCAAAATCACCAATACAATGCTACAAACTGATCAAAATTTCTATTCTCACAGATAAAATAATTCTGGATAACCTAAGAAATACTAACTAAAAATTAGTTCTGATAATTGGTAGGAAAAGACTATATAAGTATTACAAACTATTCAAATCCAAACACTGTATTCCCTAGATGATAAAATAAATCATTTAATTTGTATTTTAATGGTATTTTTTGTTGCTCCCAAATAACCTTACAAAAAGGAAAAGCTAGATTGGCAGGAGATCAAATTACTAAAAGCAAAAGGTTTCTCTACAGTTAACATGGATTTTCCGTAATTAAACTCATAATTATTATTTATTTTTTTTTTTAGACAGAGTCTTGCTTTGTCACCCAGGCTGGAGTGCAGTGGCGTGATCTCGGCTCACTGCAAGCTCCACCTCCCGGGTTCACGCCATTCTCCTGCCTCAGCCTCCCGAGTAGCTGGGACTACAGGTGCTCACCGTGACGCACGGCTAATTTTTTGCATTTTTAGTAGAGACGGGGTTTCACCGTGTTAGCCAGGATGGTCTCGATTTCCTGACCTCGTGATCCGCCCGCCTCGGCCTCCCAAAGTGCTGGGATTACAGGTGTGAGCCACCACGCCTGGCCTAAACTCATAATTTATTGTATTAGACATAATTATAATACATTATATGTTACAGTATAATTACTAGTATTTTGGAGGTCATGAGATTTTGTTTCTATGGCTCAAAACTTCCTCCTAGGCATTTCTTAGCTGGCACCTCAAATTCATTAACTAAAAAACAGAACTTTTCTTTCCCAAATTCCTCTTCTCTTCTCTTGGGTTTAAAACCTGGAAGTCATCTTTACCTTATTCATCTCTTTCATCCTTCATATCAATCAGTTACTAAACTAGTCTAGCCCTCCCATCTAATCCACCATTACATCAACAGCAGATTACAATTTAGAAGAGTGAGAGCCTCCCAAAGAAATCAGCCCTCCCAGCCTCAGCTGAAATCATCAGCCAGGAGTTGCCTGGACTCTCTCTCACAGCACAGACAGGCCCACCAACAGTGGCAGAGGTCAGACAGCTCCTGTCCTAGAGTCAAGTCCTTTTCCAACTATGCTGCGGTACCCATTTGACTCCTTCAAGGATTCTCTGTACCCCTGTGTTCTACCTGTATGTTTGGACTGCACCTATGGCTGTATCTACACTTCAGAGTTCATCTGGTTTGATATCCTTACTACACAAAGTATAATTTGCAAAACTGGGAATTCACGCTGTATCACCCCAGACATACTGAATCATATTATGCATTTTAACAAGATCCCTAAGTGACTTGTATGCACATTTCAGTTTTGTATTCTCTATGAAGAACCTTTAACTTGGCTGGGCATGGTGGCTCATGCCTGTAATCCCAGCACTTTGGGAGGCCAAGGCAGGTAGATCACCTGAAGTTGGAAGTTCGAGACCAGCCTGGCCAACATGGCAAAACGCTGTCTCTATTAAAAATACAAAAATTGGCTGGGCATGGTGGTGCAGGCCTGTAGTCCCAGCTACTCAAAAGGCTGAGGCAGGAGAATCGCTTGAACCTGGGAGGCGGAGGCTGCAGTGAGCTGAGATAGTGCCACTGCACTCCAGTCTGGGTGACACAGTAGGACTCTGTCTCAAAAAAAAAAAAAAAAAAAAAAAATCTTTAATTATACTACAGTTTCATAAATTTGCCATTTCTGCATTTGTACTTATTCTCTTATCTGCACTGTGTCTTCTTTTCCTCAAAACACAAACAAATCCTACCCAACTCAAGTTTCCACCATTTCCACAGAGTTTTCTCTAAAGTCCACACTGATCTTAATATTCTCAAAACTATTCTCAAAACTTAAGCCTTTAGTCATCACCATATGCTTTCAATTACATCCTGTTTTATCTGAAATGTTACTTAAAGTTTTAGTTTTGTCTCTCCATACAGATAGGCTCCTAGAGGGCAGAGGCCATGGCTCAATTTTCTTTTGTATTTCCTTTCTTCATGGTGCTCAACACAGAGTTAAATAGTCAACACCCAATAAATATTTGTTGGTTGACTGAGCTGAGTATCTTTTGAAATAATTTATTGTTCTAGGAAGACCATTCATTACATATATGGCACATTAAAGCTACTCATTCAGGCCAGGCGCAGTGGTTCACACCTATAATCCCAGCACTTTGAGAGGCCAAGATGGCCAGATCACCTGAGGACAGGAGTTTGAGACCAGGCTGGCCAACATGACCAAATCCTGTCTCTACTAAAAATACAAAAATTAGCTGGGTGTGGTGGCACACACCTGTAATCTCAGCTACTGGGGAGGCTGAGGCAGGAGAATCATTTGAACCTGGGAGGTGGAGACTGCAGTGAACAAAGATGAGGCCACTGCATTCCAGTCTGGGCAACAGGGCGAGACTCTGTCTCCAAAAAAAAAAAAAAAAAAAAAAAAAAAATCTACCCATTCAAGGCCAAATTAAAAAATTACAGAACTTGAAAAATTATGAATTAATAAAAACATGTAAGCCACAAAATTACTCAATTTTGTTAGATCTGGGTAACATAAAATAAAAATATTACCTCTGGATTTTCACTTAAGTATATTTGTTTAGATATGTTGTTTATTGTACAGATCCACTGCAAGAGAAAAAAATAGAAAAATATAATTATTTTTTTCTACAAAGCTTCTCTTGTAAAGGCAAATGTTCAATACTCAACTGCAACAGATGTTTCATTAGAAGTAATCCATTTATCTTCCTTATAAGAAAACATTTCATAAAGAGGGTGCGTATAAATATATATAAAAGAACATTCAACATTTTCATTATTTAAATATATGAAAACGTTCAGTAGATTTATATAAGAATCTCAAGTTTAATTCACATAAGAAAATAAAAAATACAGCAATCATGTTAAATTATGCTTAATAATCTATATTTATCTTTTTATATCACTTCCCCTCCTAATCCCCACCAAACAAGACGGTGTGAACTCAGGTATCATAAACACAAATGCAAAAAAAACTTAAAAGACAAATATATTCTTGGCGAATATATTTTACACGCCTCCCTTCTGTCAAGTTTATAAATAATTAGCATAGAAAACAATCTCCACTCTACATCTTCTGCTTCACTCTCGAGGACTGAAGTGCCTGATGAGCCTCACTAATCTAAACAAATATTTTATTTGGTAAATTATGCAGAGAACAGAGACATTTGTGTGTGTTCCTCAGAGACCGAAAGCAAGTTTTAATATTACTCTCTTCCATAAGAAGTAAATAAAGGTAGATCTCTATAGCATTTCCAACTTTTATCTTTTACCAACACAATTATAATGCCAAATTAAAAGGCGAAAAATCAAGCTAAGATATATTTTCATGGAAGAATGTTTCTCAAGATAAAGGTTTGAAGCATCAATTATTGCTAATACCTTACCTTCCATATCTGATATAGTAGGAGTAAAAATGGAGTCAAAAAGAAAAGGCTCATGAGGAAGAACAGAGACTCCCAAATTTTTGTTTTTCTATCTTTCATTTCTCCAAGATTTTCAGCTTTAGTTGTTTCCTTGCCATGTCACATCTGCTGCCACTATGTTCTTAGTGCAGCAAATAGTGTCTCAAAGGATTGGTGAGAGAAGACAGTAAATTAAACTGTCACCTCATGATACTAACAGCCTGCCAGACAGCAACAGTCACAAGGTCATTTCTCAAGCTGAGTCTTTAAAATAGCAGAGATGATCTCTAAGGTCCCTCCCTCTACAAAATTCTGTGAGAAACAAGAATATTGCTCAAGGACAATAGACCTTTACCAAAAAAAGAAAAAGAAAGATTTTTAATTAACTAGGATTTTCCAAAATTTCTACAATAAACATATTAATATATGTTTTGTCATCAGAGAAATATTTTTAAATGTCAGTGAAGAAATGAACTAAGTAAAATCTTACCTCTTCATGATCTTTTTTACTCTCTGCTTGCAAAATTGAAGATCTGGAAGAGAAGAGACATTTGAGCCTCAACTGTTTAAAAAAGTATTTTCAACATAATCTGAGAGAACTTTTTAATCTTTAAAGGTAAAGGCATGTATAAAAACCAATCGGTATTAAAAGAACAAAAACAAAACACAACCAACAGTATCTTAGGAAAAGGAGACCACCAGAGGTATCAGGATGCAGACTTTAACAACTCTGACTTTGGCTACCTATCCCAAGATGTACCAAAAAGGAAACAGGTGCTGATCCTTAGAAGACAGACCATGACAAAGTTACATTTCAGTGAAGGCAATACATTTCAACTTATCATATATATTTCCTATATATTATGAACTTATCATATATATTTCAAATATGCATCAATGATCCTAATAGCAAAAACTTTACTTCATTATTTCTCCTTTAATATTAAATCAAATATTTCAATGTTAATCATTAACATATCATTAATTCACTTTTCTATAGATATAATATTAGAGTTAGAGAAAATAATAATTTTTACTAATTTTGCATCACACCAGGAATATGAAATGGGAAATCAGGTAAGCATTAAACAAAAAGTAAGTACTTATAGTAAGTAACATGTTAACAAGTTGGTAATTTTGATAAATGAATACAGTGATTCCCAATATCTAGTGGGATAAATCCACACAATATTGGCATTCATTGTATGTTTGTAGAAGGAATGTGAAATTAAACAACCATTTTGATAAAGGATAGTGAGCTATAATATCTTTTTTTTTTTTTTTTTGAGACAAAGTCTCACTCTGTTGCCCAGGTTGGAAGGCAGTGGCGTGATCTCGGCTCACTGCAACCTCTGCCTCCTGGGTTCAAGCAATTCCCCCTGCGTCAGCCTCCCAAGTAGATAGGATTACAGGCACCTGCCACAATGCCCAGCTAATTTTTGTATTTTTAGTAGAGACTGGGTTTCACCATGTTGGCCAGGCTGGTCTCAAACTCCTGACCTCAGGTGATCCACCCACCTTGGCCTCCCAAAGAGCTGGGATTACAGGCGTGAGCCACCAAGCCTGGCCTATAGCATCTTTTTTTCAGGGGTAAAGGTCAAATTTATTTATTTGTATAATATCTTAATGTGCATAAATACAGGGGAAAAAAATGACTTTCAGGGAACCCAGAGGCTGCTCCTGATTATTAAATTAAGAAAGTTCAAAGGTTAAAAGCAGTATTTTAATTGAGTGGGGGAAAAATGGCAGATAGTCTAAACATCTATCATTAGGAAAATGTTTAAATTATAATGTATGTCCTTAAATAGATTATAGAATAGCCATTATAACATGTTTTTAATAGGTGGCTGCAAATCCAAATTACAGTATTTCTTCAACTATTTTAAAAATGTACTTAGGTTAAAAATTGGAAGGCAATGGACAAAAAAGTTAATTGTTGCTTTCGATTAATAAGACAGTAGAATTTTTTCATACTCCTTTTTAAACTTTCCATGCTTTTTGAAAATTTCTTTTAAATGCTACTTTAAAGATTCTCATTTAATGCAAAAGTAATAGAAGCTTGGGCGTGGTGGCCCAGGCCTATAATCCTAGCACTTTGGGAGGCTAGCGCAGGAAGACCACTTAGGTCCAGGAGTTGGAGACCAGCCTGGGCAACATGATGAGACATCTCTACAAAAAAAATTTTTTTTAATTGCCAGACATGGTGGCATGCACCTGTGATCCTAGCAACTTGGGATCCTGAGGTGGGAGGATCCCTTGAGCCCAGGAGGTTGGGGCTACAGTGAGCCATGTTCACACCACTGCATTCCAGCCAGGGAGACATAGTAAGACCCCACCTCAAAAAAAGGTAATAGAAATTTTTTTAAATGGTATTATAAACATTAATGGAAAAATAATCTGATCAGAAATATTTGATTAACATTTTAAAATAACACTGTTGTTAGCACCTACTGTATGTCAGTCACATTACATATGTTAGAATTTCTGTTCCTCACAACAATTTACGAAGTAGGGATTACAACCCCCCCACTCACATTTTACATGAACAAAAATGGAGCTGAGAGGGGTTACAGACATTACTCTGCTGTCTGAGACCACAGAGTAAGTAATGGATCCAGAATTTGAACTTTCTGACTCCAGGTTTAGGACTCTTTCCATGAACTTGTTCTGTATTCCCCGATGCTACACAGGATTTTCAGTTCCAGTTCCCTAACATGAAATCACAGGTCTTTACTATATGACATTGCTTTGACAACCTCAAAATATCAACAAACCATTTAACCAAGTCAGAAACAAAAATTCAATATATTTCTACAAGATTAAAAAGCAATTTATCTTAATACATATGAACCTAAAATGTCCATAAAATTTCTAAACAAAAAGGAATTATCCCACATTTCAGAAGTTTAAAATATTATAGATAATTAGTAGTAGGAAAAAATACTAACTTTTTTCCATCGAAAGAGGTGATCTGAAAACAATATCGTCTGTCTTCACAGTCCACAGCCATCACTGAACAGTTGTCTATGTCCATGGCCAGGCCTCCTGCTACATCCCCACGGGCCTGACTCATTAAATTTCCACCCTGCGTGAAGTAAAACTGTCTGTCCCAGGTAGATGACACCAAGCCTGTTTTACTAAATGAAGAAAGCACATTCACTCTTTAATAACAACATACCTGAATCTCATCATCAGCTAGACACAAGATAAAGCATGTTACAAAGAACTGGCTTCCGAAAAGGCACCAAGATGCCAAGAAAATAAATATAAATATGCTTTCAGTCTCTAAAATAAATTCATGTATATTGACTCACTTTTGTGAATGTGTATACAGTTTCCAAAACAAGGCTGGAAATTATCAAACTGTGGCTGTTATAATAACGATCCATAAAATACAGGTTATAGTTCAACTTCTAAGGGAGTAAATTCAAAACAATAGAATTTATTTTATTTCTAGGGTTAACCTGCTTCATCCTATCATCAGGTGAAAACTAACATTTGACTTGGTGCTATAATTACAAATATATTAAAGTATGATAAATGATATTTCGCAGCATTCTCATGTGATGATACTATATGTGAATATTTACTTAAACTCAAATTAGTTTCAGTTCATTTTTTTTTTGAGACAAGAGTCTCACTCTGTCCCCTAGGCTAGAGTGCAGTGGCGCGATCTCGGGTCACCGCAACCTCTGCCTCCCAGGTTCAAGTGATTCTTGTGCCTCAGCCTCCTGAGTAGCTGGGATTACAGGCATAAGCCACCATGCTCGGCTAATTTTTGTATTTTTAGTAGAGGTGGGGCTCCACCATGTTGGCCAGGCTGGTCTCGAACTCCAGACCTCAGGTGATCCACCTGCCTTGGTCTCCCCCAAAGTGCTGGGATCACAGGTGTGAGCCACCACGCCCAGCCTTGGTTTCACTTCTTTTATCATTCTACATTATTCAATAAATAGCTAGGTAGGATTTTACTTCTGAAAAGTATTTACGTACCTCATCTGTCAAAAAGTTCACATAATACTAACACCTCTAAAAAGTTTCAACCTTTAATAAAAATCAAAACAATATGACAGACATCAATTATTTATTATATTCATTTGGTATTGTCTTACATGATATACAATATACAAAAATAACAATAGTTTTCTTACTTCCTAGCATTAAGGTATCCAGCCTTTCGGGTTAAATTTCGATTAACAGGAAATTTGGTGGGGTCTGGGTCAGGCACATATAAGGGATCACTGGCTACTTCCAAATCCTCTATTGTCTGTTGCATGGTCTCTATATCACTGTCCATTTCCCTGCGAACACTGATACAGAACAGATTATTTACTATAAATCACAATCAATGTAGAACTCCTTACTAATCATGTTTACCTGCATATTTGTTTTGGATATGTTTTCTTAAAGAGAGGAAATGTGGCATGCGTGGTTAAAACAACACAAATACATTTTAAAACAGGTTTACAGTTTATTTGAAACTTAGATATTTTGGAAACAATACTAAATTCAAAAAATGAATGAAGCCCCACTGAATCCCTGATTTTGGCATAATTTTCAAACTGCGCCTTTAAAACAGAGGTCCTGTGCCTTTAAAACAACAATCACTTTCATCTCTCTCCATACCGTGGACAGACCACATATACTGCTCAGCATTTTGAACCTGATGAGAACTGCTTTCTCTCTGTCTTTAAGCTTTCATGGCGTGGAAACAATATTTAGTAATCTCCCATTAAACTCCCACAATTTCAAGTTTAAAGATAATTTCACTTATGGGGAATTACTATTATGTGTCTGTTTTATTCAGACATAAAACTGAGTTTAGAATCAAATTATCACCATTAAGAAATTCGAAGTTCACAATCTATGGAAAAAAGAGGTTAAAAAAAAAAAAAAAAAAAAAAAAAAAAAAAAAAAAAGAAGTAACCATGAACCATATAAGAAACTCTCATGGCAGGGAAAATATTCACTCAGGAAATTAAATGATAAATATCTTTACATTATATCACTGAGCTGTTAAGCTATCATTCACATCATTTCATTTTCAATTTTAAGGAAAAAAATACTTACTTCTGAACGCTTGTTCCAATATTAGCTAAAAATTCTTCCAGTTGTTCATTAAGATTTTCAGAACCCATCTTAAAGAAACTTATCTGGAGAGCAGGGAGTTGGGGGAATTGAACAATACAAAAATACATTAAGCAATACTTAAAGTAAATCATATAAACAATCTCTAAGATACATGGTTAGGTAAAAAACAAAGGAATATTCCCATTTGTGTAAAAATACATTGTAGTTTGTGATTTCTACTGCACATGGAGCCATTAAGGAAGTTAGACTTAAATTCCACTACATATCCTTTTATATTTTTTGAATTGGAACAAGTAATACATATGTATGGTTAACAATCTTTTAAAATTGGAAAATAAATTTTAAAGTATTTCCAACAAATTATATAAAGTATTTCATGTTTACTACAAAGATAAGTTTTCTATCTGAGGAATAATCAGTAAAGTACTCTTTTACTTAAATAGATTCAATTTTTTGTTTTTTTTTGAGACAGGGTCTCGCTTTGTCATCCAGACTGCACAGTAACACCTCATTGCAGCCTCAGCCTCCTAGACTCGAGGGATCCTTCCATCTCAGCCTCCCAAGTTGCTGGGACCACGGAGGCATGCTACCAAGCCCAACTAATTTTTTCAATTTTTGTAGAGATGGGGTCTCCCTACATTGCTAAGGCTAGTCTTAAACTCCTGGACTCAAGTGATTCTCCTACCTCGGCCCTACCAAAGTGCTTGATTATAGGCATGAGGCACCGCACCTGGCCTCAATTTTCTTTAAACTCTTAATTTTTAGGAGACTGACACTTTGTCTTATACTACCCAAAACAAATTTCTAGCCCCCTTCCTGATGTACCTTGGGGCACGCTGGAGTTCATCTATTATTTTTAACTCAGGAAGTATGCAAGGAATATGGGATAAACTCAAACCTGTTCATTCTCTTTCAGATCTATTATGAAGCAAGTGTTTAGTTGAAGCTCCAGCAATAGGTGTAACTCTGAAATTCATTTAGCTTTCTGTTCTCAGTCCCCAGCTACAGTGAACAAGTGGTTTCATTTACCCTAAAATATTTGAAATCTTCATTTGCAAGGAAAACCATTCTTCCTAACTTCCTTAAAATAACAGTCTGATGACATTTTTTAAAATTACTTCCACAGACATGAACAAGGATGTTGAAAATAGTTTATAAATCTTTATACTTAATGTAAATATCAAGCTTAATATAAAGCTTTTAGGACAGTTATAATCCAAAATACAGTACAGTATTTACCTGAGCTTGCATGTACCCAAGTAGAGGTTCTAACAATGCTATTTTCTTCTTGTACTGAAGAGTATTTAATGCACAAAAATAATGCATCATGGTCTGGTGTTGTTTCTTTCTGGACGTGTACACATCTTCTGTTACTTCATACTTCACCTTTGAATGAAAAGATTTAAATAATTAAGTAAATAATCTACTATTATTTACTTAATTTTGTATTATCTTCAGTAGGAGCTGTGGAGAAGAGCCCACTGAGGAAAAGGTGTATCACAAGCAATTGAGCATTGATGTTCCTGTTTCTGATCTTTTAGAAATCCTTCAACATACTGGTTAAGCGAATTTTCCTGTTTAACTTCCAACCACATAATTTACAAAATGCACATTGAGGCCAGGCATGGTGGCTCATGCCTGTAATCCCAGCACTTTGGGAGGCCGAGGCAGGAAGATCACTTGAGGCCAGGAGTTTAAGAGCAGCCTGGTCAACATGGTAAAACCCTGTCTCTACTAAAAATGGAAAAAAATTAGCTGGGTGCGGTGGTACATGCCTGTAATTCCAGCTACTAGGGAGGCTGAGGCATGAGAATAGCTTCACCCTGGGAGGTGGAGGTTGCAGTGAGCCAAGATCACACAACTGTACTCCAACCTGGGCGACAGAGACTGTCTCAAAAAAAAAAAAAAAAAAAAAGGCATATTGAAAACAGAATTCTGTACATAACTAAGAATGGTACAGTAACTAAACTAAGCATGGCAGAGAAAGCTTACCACATGGAGGAAGGGCAGACAATTGTTTGTTATTAGTTTAGCCATTAGTCTTTGACTTTGATCAGTTCACAGCATACCAGTCTCCCCTCCTGGTTCTCTCCCTATCAGTCTTCCTCTCTTGTACTTGCTTGTCTTCCCTCACCCATACTTGAAATATGTGTGCTCCCTAGAGTTCTTTTATTCAGACAACATATATTTATTGAATACCTATTATGTAATAGGCATTATGTTCTTCTGTCTTCCTCCTTTCCTTAGAATCCTCAAGTACCAAGAATATTCTAATATTCCAATATATCAATGACTCACAAATTTTATCTCTTCCCTCTCACTCTCCCAAGTGACAGAGGAAACGCATCTCCAGCTGGGTTCTTTATGTGTGTTTATGTGCTACAAATGTACAAAACTGAAAATAGTTTTGTACACAAAACCTGTTCTTCTACTTTGTTTCTTAGCTCTCTTAATTACTACAGGATCCATCCAGACATCCAAGAAATCTAGGACTCATTTTTTATTCCTCCTATTACCACAAGACTTGTCAACTCATACTTAAGAAATATCTCTCGGCCGGGCGCGGTGGCTCAAGCCTGTAATCCCAGCACTTTGGGAGGCCGAGACGGGTGGATCACGAGGTCAGGAGATCGAGACCATCCTGGCTAACACAGTGAAACCCCGTCTCTACTAAAAAATACAAAAAAAACTAGCCGGGCGAGGTGGCGGGCGCCTGTAGTCCCAGCTACTCGGGAGGCTGAGGCAGGAGAATGGCGTAAACCCGGGAGGCGGAGCTTGCAGTGAGCTGAGATCCGGCCACTGCACTCCAGCCTGGGCGACAGAGCGAGACTCCGTCTCAAAAAAAAAAAAAAAAAAAAAAAAAAAAGAAATATCTCTCAAAAGTACTCCTTCCTCTCCACTTTCAGTAACAACCTTAGCTGAGGCCTTCATTATATCTTTGCAAACTATTCCAATTCCTTTCATTGGATTCCCTCTAGTCTTGTCCTCTTCACATTTTCATTAGTATGTTTGTTCTATAACACAACTGCATGATGTTATTCACCTACTTAGAATCCTTTGGCAGTTGTCCACTCCCTCTAACACAAATTTCAAGGTCATTAATATAGTAATCTGGTACCAATATACTTCTTACTCTTTCTGCCATATCTCCAAACATTTCCTTTACTGTCACAGAGTACTCCTAACCTTTACACTCTCCCAACTCCACCATGTGCCTCTGAAAGGCTGTTTTTCTTTCAGGAAAGCAATCTCCAATTCCAAACTAGTGTTATCCACTTATCTTCAATGTAAATGTCACCTTTTAAAAGTGTAACCTTTGCTGGCCGGGTGCAGTGGCTCACACCTGTAATCCCAGCACTTTGGGAGGCTGAGGCGGGCGGATCACCTGAGGTCAGGAGTTTGAGACCAGCCTGGCCAACACGGTGAACACCCACCTCTACTAAAAATACAAAAATTAGCTGAGCATAGTGGCTCACACCTATAATCCCAGTTACTGGGGAGGCTGAGGCAGGAGAATCACCTGAACCCAGGAGGTGGAGGTTGCAGTGAGCCGAGACAGCGCCACTGCACTCCTGCCTGGGAGTCAGAATGAGGCCCTGTCTCAAAAAAAAAAAGTGTAACCTTTCTCAATTCACCAATCAAAGCTAACTGCTCCCCTCTCTGTGCTCTCTCCGCATTTTATTAAAACCCCTATTATTGTATTTAACTAATAACAGAGTTAATCCATGCCTTCTTGTCATCCTTGTACTCTGGTTCCTAGTCGACTTGCATGCCTTCACACAGGTAGCCTTCAATAAATGTGGAGTATCCAGTCTTTGAGGGCAGGAGTGAAGCCTATTCCCATTGTTCCCCCAAGGTACCCAACAGACTGTTTGACATATATTAGGTACTCAATGAATTTTTAAATAAAATGAAGTTGGTGAAAAAGTGTTTTTTAAAATACTTTGAACAGCCAGAAGTAATGTAAAATATATCAAATTTTATACCTAGAGCCTTTGACTACTTCTCTAAGGCCAAGTGACTATTAGAGATCTCAAAATGTATACATTTTATCAATACACCATTAAGTAGTAGTCTGCAGCGAAAATTAGAAAACGAAAAGGAAATCAATCTTCATACTAAACTTTGTGTGAGAAACATTTCCTTTGTCACAGTAGCTGTTGCACAGTAAATTGTACCCAACTATGGATTCCCACAAGCAGTCACTGCGTTTCCAACAGCAGCTGCAGCCAAGGCTACAGACACCAACACCCAGGCACAGAGATCACCTCAGTCACAAGCATCTAGAAAGACCTACACATCAAGCTTTGGACTAGGTGCTGGAGAAAGACATGATCTTAAGGCACGCCCAGAAGAACTTGTTAATACTCTGTTCTCTGATCTTTACTTGAATGCATTTCTCCTCAAATACAGTGTAATATTTCTGTATTTCACTCCTTGAACAAATATCAAAAGATATATATTTCTGTAAATAAGGAGGGCCTCATAACAGAATTTCATTATGTGTGTGACAATTCTACTTCTTGACCACTCTATCTCAGAAGACATTTTTGAACACACATATATATTCAAACAGAACCAATGCCATGTCATCGAAATACAAAGCAACAAGAGGCAATGTTATATACTGGGCATTAGTTACATTTCCAGAATAGTTATGTTTACTTATAACATCAAATTTTGGCCGAAGAAAATATTTTGTTTAAAGAGATCAATGATTATCAGAAAGGTTTCGAACAGCTAGAAGGAAAGAAAAAACTAAGGGTAATATAACAAAACATACAAAGTAACTGCTGGCTCTATTTTGATAGAGGAAAAACTAGACCACCTAATGAACAGTTGTTAATCATGACACTGAAGGAATAAATATGTATCACACCTTGTCATTTTCTCTTTTTTTGGATAATCGGCTATATCTGTTAATTGCAGCATCATGATCTGGAAAAAAGAAACGAGTGTTAACAATACAACAGTACTTTTCAAAACTTACAAATGCTTTCAATGGTCTTCACATGTGCATCTTTCCACAAACGTACTAAAGCAAGAATTTCCTACCACATGATCACTGAACTCAAATTTTCCCCACAGCCAAATTTCCCCTAAATTATGTGTCTACTTCTCAAACTGGTTTTTAAAAAATTAATTCCAGGAAACTAATGCAGTAAAGCTTTTTAAAGTATTTTGTAGTACAAAAATAGCAAACGCAGCTTAGACACAGTGGCACATGCCAATAGTCCCAGCTAATCAGGAGGATGGGGCAGCAGGATCACTACAGTATGCTATGATTGTGGCTTCAATAGCCACTGCACTCCAACCTGGGCAACACAGCAAGACCCCATATCTTAAAATATATACACACATATATATACACACACACACATATATACATATATATATCTCTAACACTCATTAATGAAAAATTGGGATATATAAAAGAACAAGAAAGGTAAAATACTATAACATCTCTTTAAGCATTATGAAGATAGTAACCTATAAGACTTAATTTCCTTAAGATTTAAATTACACTGTATAACCAGTGTAATTTAAGAAGCAATACTGATTTAAGTAATGTTCACTTATTTTTAATTGGGTTCTTTTTTTTTTCAATTATTACAAAGAATCTAGCCACAGATATGCACTGATAAACAAATACATCACTGCAAGAAATAAGTATGCAAATTATAGGGCTTACCGTTACTTGCAATCTGAAATACTTCCTTTAACGTTAGTATTTCTGAAAAAGTTCAAGAATAATTTAAGTTTGGCATATTTATGAAATACATTTGTTTGGAAAATAATAACTGCTACTTAAACTATAATTAAAACTCCAAATAATATTTCATACTTCAACATTCAGGGTGAAAAAGCTATTCTGTGTTTCAGCTAGTCTATGAAACATTTACTATCATTAGCAACAGTTACACCACCAGAAAATCTACTTGCTACAAATTAGTGATATGACAGAAAAACAAATTTAAACACCCACTGTAAATGGTAAGATATGCAAATATTCTGATTTAGTGCCAGAATCATGCATTTTTGGTATATGAATCTAAACATTCAAATGCTAAACGAGAAACAAAACATCTTATTAATAAGATTATGCCATTCAGTCCCCTTACACTGAAGAAAAGAGATCTTGTTCTAGACCTTAGAAATGACCATTCTTGAGGATCACAACCACAATTAGTAACTCCATCTTTAAAATACATTAGAGATGTATTGGTGACTGAGTAAAGGTGGCACAGGTTGCTGTCCAGAAATGGTGGTAGGTATAGAATAGTATGATAATATGCATTTGTCTGTATTCCATGTATAATTTAAATACTTTACCATTACTGATACATTAGTTCAATATTTTTAATCTCTCTACATATTTTGGAAGTAAGTCTGTATGGCTGAGATTACAAGTTATGGGAAAGCAGAACCAATTCTATAAAACTCTCATTGTATCACCTAGTAATCCTAAGTGGGTAAAAATAAAACCCACAAACAACCAGGTTGCAGACTGTTAAATGTGCCAGTACCCCTACCTCTTGCCACTTCGGCCCATACACACACCTCTATACCCTGTGCCACTATCCTAACTCAGGCCTTGGTCACATCTCACTGGACACCCACAACTTCCCAGTCTAGTCTCCTACATAACAAGGCTACTCTATTCCATCCTCCAAAGGAATTGTGTCTCTCCTTAAAGACCCCCATTGACTTCTCCTTTGCTCATAAACTGAAGTCTAGCCTCTTAGCATGACCTACTCCCATCTCCTCTGTTTCTGGATTCATCTCCTGCCTCACTCTAACACATCCAGCATTGCAGCCACACTGAGTTTCTTGCTACTGTCAAATAGGCTGTGTGTTTCTAAAAGCCATACTTTGTGCACTCTAGTCCCTCTAACAGAACAATGACTCTTCTGGCAAATTCCTTTTCACTGTTCAATGCTCATGTCACATCCTTGGGTGAAGCCTTGCTGACCCCTCCTAACAGCCCCGCCAGCACCTTGCTCATTCCCTAATTATAAGAGACATAAGTGTTGTAATTATGCGTGTGCCCACTTCCTTCTCTAGAATTTCTCAAAAGAGGGGTATCTTACCCATATCGGTATTTCTCAATATCTAGTTTGATATCTAGCAGGAGCTCCTATAAATGTTTGATAACTGAGCAAAGTAAGAGTGGCACAGGTTGTGGTCAAGAAATGGTATAGGTATAGAGTAATATGCATTTTACAAGCGTTGATCTTACAGCCAATGAAAGTAAACATAAGCTTGACTTCAATACCTTTCAGATCTCTTTCTTTAAACTGGGTAATGGGGAACATCATGGCATCAGCAAGTTGAGTTGAAAGTACTGCATGACAAGAGCTAAGCTAGAAAAAGAAAGACCAAAAAGGCCAAATAACTATACACAGACATTTAACCAGTGTTATGTAAATTAAACAGAATCTAGCAAAAAAGGTTCTGATGTATTTTATATAGGCAAACACTAAAAATTACGTGATACAGTACAAAATATTATATAGTAAAAAAAAATTCCATTTACTAAACTCTTAGAAAACACAGAATGACCTTGGATTTGGTAACGGTTTCTTGCATATGACACTAAAAGCACAAGGAACAAAAGAAAATATATAATGGACATCATCAAAATTTAAAACTTCTATGCATCAAAGCATACCATCAAGAAAGTGAAAAGAAAAAAAAACAACTCAGAATGGGAGAAAATATTTGCCAATTATGTATGTGATACATAACTTGTATCTAGAAAGAGAACATTTACAACTTAATAATAAAAAGACAACCAATTTAAAAACGGGCAAAGGATCTGTATAACTTCTTCAAAGATAAACAAATGGCCAATAAGCATATGAAAAGGTGCTCAATATCATTACACATCAAGAAAGTGCAAATGAAAACCACAATGAGAGACCACTTCACACTCACTCAGATGGCTATAATTTTTTTAAAAATTTTAAATACACACAAACAAAAATAATTGTTGGTGAGGATGTGGAAAAACTGGAACCCTCCTACATTGCTGGTAGGAATGTAAAATGGTGCAGGCACTGTAGAAAACAGTTTGGTGGTTTTCTACATTATTTAACTTTTAAATAAACAAACATAAAATTACCATGCAATGACCCAGCAATCCCATTTCTGGGTACCTACTCAAGAGAACTGAAAACTGTTGTTCAAAAAAAAACAAAAAAAACTGTATATGAATGCTCATAACAACATTATTTGAACTAGTTAAAAGGTAGAAACAACACAAATGAACAAGGACTAGATAAACAGATACAGATATATAAAGAGATGACTAGAAAAACAAAACTTGATATATCCATAACAATGAAATTTTATTTAGCCAAAAAAGGAATGAAGTACTGAGGCATATTACAACCCGAATGAACCTTGAACACATTATGCTAAGTGAAAGCAGACATTAAAAACTCTAAAATTATGAGTTCATTTATATGAAATATCAAAAGTAGGCAAAGTCATACAGAAAGAAAGCAGATTGTCATGCATGTGGCTCAAGCCTATAATCCCAGCACTTTGGGAGGCCGAGACGGGCGGATCACGAGGTCAGCAGATCGAGACCATCCTGGTTAACACGGTGAAACCCCGTCTCTACTAAAAAAACACAAAAAACTAGCCGGGTGAGGTGGCGGGAGCCTGTAGTCCCAGCTACTCAGGAGGCTGAGGCGGGAGAATGGCGTAAACCCGGGAGGTGGAGCTTGCAGTGAGCTGAGATCCGGCCACTGCACTCCAGCCTGGGCGACAAAGCCAGACTCCGTCTCAAAAAAAAAAAAAAAAAAAAAGAAAGCAGATTAGTGGTTGACAAGGACTGAGGGAGCAGAGAGGTGGAAGTGACTGCTTGATACGGTTTGGCTGTCCCCACCCAAATCTCATCTTCAATTGTAGCTCCCATAATTCCCACATGTTGTGGGAGGGGCCCCCTGGGAGACAACTGAATCATAGGGGCAGTTTCCCCCATACTGTTCTTGTGGTAGTGAGTAAGTTTCACGAAATCTGATGATTTTTAAGGGGTTCCCCTTTCACTTGTCTTTCATTCTCTCTCATGTGCTGCCATGTAAGATGTGCCTTTCGCCTTCCGCCACGATTGTGAGGCCTCCCCAGCCACGTGGAACTGTGAGTCCATTAAACCTCTTTTTCTTTATAAATTACCCATCTCAGGTATGTCTTTATCAGCAGTGTGAAAACAGATTAATTCACTGCTTAACGGGCACAAGGCTTCCTTTGAGATGATGAAAATGTCCTAAAAACCAGACAGTGGTTATGGTTGCATAGCACTGTGAATGTACTAAATGTCACGAATGGCAAATTTTATGCTATGTGTACTTTATCACAATTTTTGAAATGAAAAAAATTACATTATTTCTTTATCTTGATTTCCTGGTAAAACATTTTGCTATAATGGGTTATTAAAATATTTCAAAAAAAAATATTTTTCCAGGTAAGATTCTAGAAAACACAGGACTATCGAATGGTCCATGTGAAAAGAAGAGATTTTACTGCAACAGTAGAGAATAGTTATTGATTCTCCATAAGCTCTCACTACCTTTTCTTCCTGTTAGCTTTCAGGTCTTTGTTTTAATGATTTGTTGTGGTGACCGATCTGAGGAATTCAGGGTTGATTTTGGCTGTTTAGGATGGCAGGATTAATAAAGACTAAACAGTAAAATGTTGCTTAGAGCAACAACAAAGAACCCAGATGTAGCTCACTACCTAACTCTTCTCTCCCTGCCTACATCTAATGACACATGTCAAGACTGAATGTTACATGGACTACATATAGAAGAAGCACATCTATATGTTTATTCCTGGAAAACAATGTTTTAATCTGGTAAAGAAAGTATTGTTTTGATGAGCCAGCCACCAGGATGTGGAAGTAAGATTCTTCTTTAGTCATCTCTGTAATAGAGCTTTACTCATAAAATAAAAGCCTGGGTAACTTAATTATAAGACCATTTAATCAAGCAAAATAAAATAAAAGTTTACCTCATCTATAACTTTTGAAAACTGTTGCAATGTAGAGCTCATAACTTCATCATCACCTCCCAATGGAAAACGCTGAAAAACGAGAAACAGAGATGAGGTAAAGTTTCAACGTCGTGTCTTTTGGGAATGACATTACTATAATTTACATTTTTAAATAACTTTAGAAAAACTTCCAAAATTTTGAATAAGCTCTAAAATATCATTTAACTAAAATTGTGTAATGTATATAATTAATAAACATTAATTGTTTGTTAAGTAACCAATTGACATGGCATATTGGAATCTCCACCGTACTCGAAGTTCAAAGATTTAGCATTTAGCTCCAGTTCCTCCAATAATGGTGTAACGTTGAGCAAGTCACAACTTCTTCATTTGTAAAAAGAACACAGGTAAACTAGATAGCCTCTGTATTTAATATTAAATCATTAAAATTATCTGAACGTAAGTGCTATCATGAAATTTCGATGGTATATTCTGTGAATTCAAGAAAACTTAAGGATTCTTGTTGAAAGTCTATCTATACAGATACTATACTTTTAAAATTATGCTTTTAAAACTTTGATATACGATACCTGTTTTTCATATTCTTTTAAAAGTTTTGAGGTCAGGTGTGTTGCTGCACTTAATTCATTCTATGGAAAAAGCATTCAAATTAGCATGATCATACCGAGAAAAAAGTTTTAGTTGAATATACCTAATTTATTTATTATCACTTAACATAAATATTTTTAAAACCTTCATTAAATCACTGGAAAGGCGTACTACCATTAAAGCACTTTAAAAGAAAACTCAAACCATAAAATAGACACTCTCAAGGAATTCAGCAGTGTTCCTGGTGTTTGTTTGTTTGTTGCTAATAAAAACTAAGCACTAAATACTTTAAAGCCTTAGCAAAATCTTTAGAGAGTCTACGTTGATGACTGATTATTGCTCTCTGTAGATGCTGTTACTAGACTACAGTAAGCACTTAATAATATACAACCAAAATGTAGTTGACCTAGTCATATAATACAGCAACACAGCCATATGAAAAACTTTTAGTTTTTTTAGTGACTATAACAAATATGACATTTCTTTAACATATCATATATCTGTGTGGTCAGAAAGCAAAGCTTCAGAGCCTGATCACAAGGAAAAACTAAACAACATAGCAACTTTTAAGTATGTAAGGAAAATGTGAAGCCAGAAAGCAAACAATATGAGAAGGGAAAAAAATAAAACTTGTACACTTAATTAATCCCAAAGAAAGTATATCACAGAACCTAGGTTGCTGTTTAAGCTTATAATTAAGTTATCCAAACATAGCTTCAAATTTTATTCCTGGTCAACAAGAAAACCTAGTCATACCCTTCATCTTCTTGTACTCCAGAGGTATATCTAATTTTTAGTGCCTTCTTTTAACTTGACAGAGGCAGCCAACTTTCAAATCCTCTACTGAAAAAGGGGAAGTGTTGGCCATTTGCAGTGGCTCACACCTGTAATCCCAGCACTTTGGGAGGCTGAGGCGGGCAGATCACCTGAGGTCAGGAGTTCAAGACTAGCCTGGCCAACATGGTGAAACCCCACCTCTAGTAAAAATACAAAATTATCCGGGCGTAGTGGCGCACGCCTGTAATCCCAGCTACTCAGGAGGCTAAGGCAGGAGAATTGCTTGAACCTGGGAGGTGGAGGGTGCAGTGAGTCGAGATTGCGCCATTGCACTTCAACCTGGGAGACATGAGCAAAACTCCGTCTCCAAAAAAAAAAAAAAAAGGGCCAGGCACAATCCCAGCACTTTGGGAGGCCAAGGTGGGCGGATCACCTGACGTCAGGAGTTCAAGACCAGCCTGACCAACACGGAGAAACCCCGTCTCTACTAAAAATACAAAATTAGCCAGCATGCTGGTGCATGCCTGTAATCCCAGCTACTCAAGAGGCTGAGGCAGGAGAATCACTTGAACCCAGGGGGGCGGAGGACGCGGTGAGCCGAGATCACGCCACTGCACTCCAGTCTGGGCAACAAGAGCAAAGCTCCATCTCAAAAAAATAAATAAATAAATAAAGTGGGGGTGGGGAAGTGTTCCATAGGATTGTAATAAGCATGATTAGGGAAAATACCAGTGATGACATGGGATCTTCATTCAAATATTAGGAAAGATCACTATCAGTGAGTTTCATGGGGGGTTTCCCCCAAACTATGTTTGGGGAGAATGGGCAGATGCTTCAATCTTCTATCACTTTTGTAGTACTACAAACTGTACTCTAGTAGTTGAAATGTCAGTTCTGTAATACACAATGTTCATTCATCCATTCAACAAATATTTATTACTAGGAGCCTAGTACAGGGTTAAGCACTGGTAAACAAGACAGACACTACCTATCCTTATGAGGCTTAAAAATTCATGTTTTAAAAGCATCAAGTTAGTCCTCAGTGTTTTACCTGTGCATCATAAATCCGATGCATAGCTTGATACAACTGATTCATATAGTTGGAAATAGCTGTGGCATCTTCTTCAAATACACCCAGTAAAGACCTTGTCTGTATAAAATAATAGCAGTAAGTTTATGTTAATCATAATACAAATCAGATGGAAAAATATTTTTTCTAAAGGAAGCAAAAATCATAGGATATTAAAGTTCTAGTAATTCTGAGTTTTAATCTATTTTCTCTCTTTGGTAGTAATGTTAAAAAGTCAGAGTTTTTTTGTTCTCAGTTTCACTTCAACAAAGCAGAGGTATTTTCCAACTATGTCACACAAACTTTAGGAGAAACAACAGAGGTATATTTTCAGAAACCAAAAATTCTATAAGACAAATCAACAGAAACATTCAAAGCTAAATTAACAGCATTCTATGTAGTATAAATATTTTGAATGTCTTACTTCAGGATAATTTAGTATGATTTTTTTTTTTTTCTATAGTTTTTTCTAGAAGAGGCCAAACCCCTCCCTGTCCTAATCTAAAAATACCACAGTACACCCTCCCCAACATGGCCAACTGTTCAGCACATAAAATGCTAACTACGTTTTTCTGAATGCACAATTTGGGGGTTTTCCTTTCTTCTTCTTTATACACGTCTATATGGTTTGGCTTTTGTTTTGTTTTGTCGTTTTTCTACTATGTACATTTAAAAATTATCTTCATTTTAGGCCGGGCACGGCAGCTCATGCCTGTAATCTCAGCACTTTGGGAGGCCGAGGCAGGCAGATCACGAGGTCAGGAGATTGAGACCATCCTGGCTAACACAGTGAAACCCCGTCTCTACTAAAAATACAAAAATTAGCCAGGCGAAATGTCTTACTTCAGGATAATTTAGTATGATTATTTCTTTTCTTCTATAGTTTTTTCTAGAAGAGGCCAAACCCCTCCCTGTCCTAATCTAAAAATACCACAGTATACTCTCCCCAACATGGCCAACTCTTCAGCATATAAAACGCTAACTAGGTTTTTCTGAATGCACAATTTGGGGGTTTCCTTTCTTCTTCTTTATACACGTCTATATTGTTTGGCTTTTGTTTTGTTTTCTCATTTTTCTACTATGCACATTTAAAAATTACCTTCATTTTAGGCTGGGCACGGCAGCTCATGCCTGTAATTTCAGCACTTTGGGAGGCCAAGGCAGGCAGATCACGAGGTCAGGAGATTGAGACCATCCTGGCTAACGCAATGAAACCCCGTCTCTACTAAAAATACAAAAAATTAGCCAGGCTTGGTCGCACATGCCTGTAGTCACAGCTACTCAGGAGGCTGAGGCAAGAGAATAGCTTGAACTTGGGAGGCGAAGGTTACAGTGAGCCAAGATCGCGCCACTGCACTTCAGCCTGGACAACAGAGCAAGACTCTGTCTCAAAATAAAAAAATTTTTTTTAATTATCTTCATTTTAAGGGGAAAAGCTTATAAGTAAATGTTAAGAATGTCAGACCAGGCGTGGTGGCTCACGCCTGTAATCCCAGCACTTTGGGAGGCCCAGGCAGGTGGATCACGAGGTCAGGAGATCGAGACCATCCTGGCTAACATGGTGAAACCCCGTCTCTACTAAAAATACAAAAAATTAGCCAGGCGTGGTGGTGGGTGCCTGTAGTCCCAGCTACTCGGGAGGCTAAGGCAGGTGAATGGCGTGAACCCGGGAGGCGGAGCTTGCAGTGAGCTGAGATCGCCCACTGCATTCCAGCCTGGGCGACAGAGCGAGACTCCTTCTCAAAAAAAAAAAAAAAAAAAAAAAAAAGAGAGAATATCAATAAAAATGTATCAAAGATAAGGAAGCTGAAGCTATCAAAGGCAAGGCAGACATACTCACATTACATCCCAAAGGCAGGGAAAGAATGAAAATACCAACAACTACTGGAGATAACCGCAGCTTAAAATCTAAAAGATGACTTTGTATTTTTATTCTAAAAATAATTTATGCCTCGGCCTTAGATTTTTTTTTGAGACAGAGTCTTGCTCTGCCGCCCAGGTTGGAGGTGCAGTGGCATGATCTCGGCTCACTACAAGTTCCACCTCCTAGGTTCACGCCATTCTCCTGCCTCAGACTCCCCAGTAGCTAGGACTTCAGGTGCCCACCACCACACCCGGCTAATTTTTTGCATTTTTTAGTAGAGACGGGGTTTCACCATGTTACCCAGGATGGTCTAGATCTCCTGACCTTGTGATCCACCTGCCTTAGCCTCCCAAAGTATTGGGATTACAGGCATGAGCCACAGCGCCCGGCCTATGCTTCAGCCTTAGAAAAATGTTGTGGTTGTTGCTGTTGTTTGAGACAGGATCTCATTCTTTCTCCCAGGCTGGAGTGCAGTAACATGATCTCGGTTCACTGCAGCCTTGACCTCCCAGGCTCAAACAATCCTCCCACCTCAGCCTCCCATGTAGCTGGGACTACAGACATGTGCCACCATGTCTAGCTACTTTTTTTCTATTTTTTTTGTAGTGACAGGGTCTCACTATGTTACTCAGGCTGGTTTCAAACTGCTTGGCTCAAGCAATTCTCCTACCTCGGCCTCCCAAAGTGCTGGGATTACAGGTCAGGTGTCAGCCACTGCACATGGCCAGAAATTTTGTTTTCTTAAATCAACTTATTTCTTGGCTTCCTATTTTCAGAGGAGGAAGCTAAGTCAATATAGTATAAAGGAGGGGAAAGACACAAAATCATTATGCCAGTAAGGCCCTATTTTCAGTCTTCTACTTCCCCAGGCCTCAGAGATTTAGATTTGACAGAATCTTTTTCAAGCACTCCACTACAATTCCCTATAGTGCTATTTTAAGATGTACAAAAGAAAGCATCAGGAAATCTTGTTTGGCTAGTGCCATTCTTAAGAAAAATCTGCCACTTCGTTTTTTTTTTTTTTCTAAAAATGGGTAATTCCAATTCAAGGAGTTACATATATATGTAAAAACTTGTAGCATAATTAAATTTAAAAGCTCTTCTTAGCTCAAACAAAGCTGAAACAGATTCCCTATTTTACACTAACAATATCAACTTCAACACTGGATAATTACTGTTTGTTTAAAGTTAGTAGCTTAAAAAATAGAATCAATATGGTACCATTTCATTGAATCTATGACGGTATCCATTGTAAGATGCATCATTTTTATTTTTGTACTACTCAAACAAAACAATGCTGGCAATTAAGCTATGATTTAAGGTTTTATGTCTTGAATTTTTTACCTTATATTTATGGAAACAGACCTTCACACAGAATTTTATCATATACAGCTCTCATGTAAATATAGGAAATATAAGCATCATAAACTTATTTCTAAAACTTCATAGAGTTCGAATCTTATGAACCACTTTTCTATTTTTTTTTTTTTTTTTTTGAGTCAGAGTCTCACTCTGTCGCCTAGGCTGGAGTGCAGCAGCGCAATCTTGGCTCACTGCATGCTCCACCTCCCGGGTTCACACCATTCTCCTGCCCCAGTCTCCCATGTGGCTGGGACTACAGGCGCCTGCCACCATGCCCAGCTAATTTTTTGTATTTTTAATAGAGACTGGGTTTCATCGTGTTAGCCAGGATGGTCTCGATCTCCTGACCTCATGATCTGCCCACCTTAGCCTCACAAAGTGCTGGGATTATAGGCATGAGCCACCACGCCCGGCCCATGAACCACTTTTCAACTCAAGAGTCATCAATATCCATGTTTTCCTATACATTATCATTCTCTGTGCCATGAGGAGATAAGTATTTCTTAGAAGTACTCCATTTTTGTCCCTAATATTTTCTTCAAGCAAGTTTTGATGATGTCATTTGACATCTCACCAGGTGTCAAAGGAAGATTTTTGGACAATAACCAGGACTGATATTCCTTTCTCAAATGGTGGCAAAATTGATTTGTTAGTTGAACACTGAGAGACTACACTTGGCCAGTATGCTACTAGGAGAAACAACCAAGTATGTACATTTGCAGGCAATGTGAAATACATTACTACTGCTACCTGGCTGATAGCAATTGTTAACATACCATCAACGCTATGAGGAATCCCAATCAGAGACATTAAAATGTTGGGGGGAAAGGCACATCTCATGAGTATTTCATATTATGCAAAGAAAGAAGATCCCATTTGGGACTGGGGTTTTTCTTCACTGTTCTCTCATAGATGAATCACTAAGATACAGATCTACACATAAAATCAATTAAGTTTTTAAAGATCATTATCTGTTTTTAGTAATTAATAAGGTTTATTTTGATTTTAATTTTCAAAACAACATATAAATATGGACAAGGCATCTAGTATAAGCTTAAGATTTTCTGGCTTAATGGATGATCTTTTGCAGAACTGTGTGGTTTGGGCAAGGTAATTCCAAACATGCTTTTTCCGCCCCCTCCCCAGGTTCCAGGCATTATCCTTAAAAGATGCTCTTTGATCAGCTGGATTTTGGACTTGCAAATTCTCCCTAATTTAATACCTAGTTACTATAAATCAAAACTAAAAGAAGGATAACTATAATTCAGGATAGTCTTCCATCACTCCCAGGTTCTTTTTTTTTTTTTAGAGCCAAAGCCTTATTCTGTTACCCAGGCTGGAGTGCAGTGGTGTGACCATAGCTCACTGCAGCCACGGACTCCTGGACTCAGTCGATCCTCCTGCCCTAGCCTCCTGAATAGCTGGGACTACAGGCTCATGCCACCACGCCCAGCTAATTTTATTTTTGGTAGAGATGAGGTCTTGCTATTTTGCCCTAGGTGGTCCTGAACTCCCACCCTCAAGTGTTCACAAGCATGAGCCACTGTGCCAGGCCAAGACTCTAACTTTTTTATGTAGCAACTGGCAGGTCACTTTTGATTAGATCTAAATGATCTAAAAAACTTAAAAACTAATCAAATAAAAAACTTTTAGGGCCTGGTACAGTGGCTCACATCTATAATCCCAGCACTAAGGCCAGGAGTTTAAGACTAGCCTGGCCAATATAGTGAGACCCTGTCTTTAAAAAAAAAAAAATTATTTTTTTTAATTTATTTTTTTTTATTATTATTTTTTTAAGACAGGGTCTCGCACTGTTGCCCGGGCTGGAGTGCAATGGCGCAATTTCAGCTCACTGCAACCTCCGCCTCCCTGGTTCAAGCAATTCTCCTGCCTCAGCCTCCTGAGTAACTGGGATTATAGACGCCCACCACCACGTCCGGCTAATTTTTTGCATTTTTAGTAGAGGCGGAGTTTCACTATGTTGGCCAGGCTGGTCTCAAACTCCTGACCTTGTGATCCACCTGCCTACGCCTCCCGAAGTGCTGGGATTACAGGCGTGAGCCACCACGCCCAGTCTTCTACAAAACATTTTTAAATTAGTTGGGCTACTTAGGAGGCTGAGGCAGCAGAATCACTTGAACCTGGGGGGTGAAGACTATAGTCAGCCAAGATCATGCCACTGCACTCCAGCCTGGGCGACAAGAGCGAAACTCCATCTCCAAAAACAATAAAATAAAATAAAATAAAATAAAATTAGCTGAGCTTGGTAGCATATGCCTAGGAGTTTGAGGTTTCTGAGCTATGGCTGAGCCACTGCAATCCAACCTATGTGACAGTGAGACTCTGTCTCAAAAAAAAAAGCAAAAAACTTACCATGGGCGGCCGGGCACGGTGGCTCAAGCCTGTAATCCCAGCACTTTGGGAGGCCGAGACGGGTGGATCACGAGGTCAGGAGATCGAGACCATCCTGGCGAACACCGTGAAACCCCGTCTCTACTAAAAAATACAAAAAAAAACTAGCCGGGCGAGGTGGCGGGCGCCTGTAGTCCCAGCTACTCGGGAGGCTGAGGCAGGAGAATGGCGTAAACCTGGGAGGCGGAGCTTGCAGTGAGCTGAGATCCGGCCACTGCACTCCAGCCCGGGCTACAGAGCGAGACTCCGTCTCAAAAAAAAAAAAAAAAAAAAAAAAAAAAAAAAAAAAAAAAAAACTTACCATGGGCTTTAAAAGTCTTCATATTCTTTGCTGCTCTACTTCTTGGACCCTATTCTAAATAAAATAGTTCAAACTGAGAAGAAAATTTATGCTCCAAAGCATTAATCTCAGCCCTGTTTATAAAAGCAAGACTTTGGGAAAACTCTAAAAGTCCAGCAGTGGATGGTGGAATCAGTTAAGGAAGTGTGTGGTCTTCAAATTTTTTTATTTAGAATGTAAAAACATATGAAGACACTTAAGTTATAATGTTAAGCTAAAAGCAGGATAAAGATCATTATGCACAATATAATCTCAATTCCATTAAAACATGTAGAAGAAAAAAAAAAAAACAGTAGAATAAAGAAACCAAACTGTTAACAGGTTTTTGCTGGGTACCCAACAGGTAATTGTGTGTTATTCTTTTCTGGGCCTTCCAATTTTTCTGAAGCAAGGAACTATTATTTTTTTAAATCAGGGTCAAAAATTAAGGCACAACAGCTGAGGTTCAGAGAAGTTGAATGATTTGCCCTAAAGCAGACAGTAGTAAGTGACAGTGATGACTAAAAATCTCCTCAACCCTAGATCCAAGGCTTTCCATTCTGCCACAGATTCAACCGAAGAATCACCTGCAAATATCTACACTTCCTAAATCCCAGTTGTCCCCATTAATTTTCCCAAGTAAATTTTACCTAGTTCAAATTTATTGCCTTTAAACATTGAAGGAATATCAATGTGACTACTTCATTAAAAATTAGCTGGCACAGGCCAGGTGCTCATACCTGTAATCCCAGCACTTTGGGAGGCCAAAGTGGGCGGATCACCTGACGTCAGGAGTTCAAGACCAGCCTGGCCAACATGGCGAAACCCCGTCTCTACTAAAAATACAAAAACTAGGTGGGTGGTGGCACGCGACTGTAATCCCAGCTACTCAGGAGGCTGAGGCAGGAGAATCACTTGAACCCGGGAGGCGGAGGTTGCAGTGAGTCGAGATCATGCCATTGCACTCCAGCCTGGGCAACAAGAGCAAAACCTCGTCTCAGAAAAAAAAAAAGAAAAAGAAAAAAACTAGCTGGCACAGTGACACACGCCTGTATTCCCAGCTGCTAGGGAGGCTGAGGCAGGAGGATCACTTCAGCACAGGTGTGCCAGGACACAGTGCACTACGATAGTGTCTGTGAACAGCCATTGCTCTCCAGACTGGGAAACATAGCAAGATCCCCATTTCAACAAACAAACAAATATACTGTAAAACTGACACTAGTATGATGCATGCTTGCAAAAAAAACAAAAACAAAAACAAAAAACCACAATTCTTAAGTTGTAAACTAATCTGTGCAAAAAGCTCAAGAAATTAGATGAGTCAAGATTTTACCTCTGCCTCACAAGTCATATCTAGGGCAGTATGCAATCCATTCTGAGCTGTTTATAGTCTTTATGGGCTATTAAAAAAAAAAAAAAAAAAAAAAAAGCCAAGTAAGAGAAGAGAGGTAAGGCAACCTGTTGAATCTTACATAATAAAAAGTAAAATGACAAAGTATGCCTGACCAATTCCACAAACTTTTTCCAAATCATCTGAAACAAATACAGTTTATAACTTTATATGGAGAAATCATGAAGAAAAAAATTGAACCAGCTATACTGGCAGTCAAGATAAACTAAATGTGAGTTTCTCTCTTTGTCAGTATAGGCTAAGAGTACATTAGCAGCAGGCAACTGGTCTGTGAAGATAACTTTCAGAATAAAAAAGAACAAATCAGTTCTACAATCAGAGCCCCATTTCAACTTGGCAATTAACACTGACATAAAATCCATGGCAGAAGTGTCATCCAGGAAAAGGAGATCTAGACCTCTTCTGCTTTTCTTCTTTGGGGGCCATGTTCAGCTGTAAAGACACACGAAATGGTGCAACTGCATTTCTAAATGAGCAATAATTCAGAAATGTTTCATTCTAAATAGTGTCCAACCAGCAACACCGTCTTAAACCGTTTAAATTATCGTGTAAAAAGACTTAGAGATGAAGTTTTCCCTATGCAAGTTACAGCCCCTGCCAACATTTTTAAAAATATAGCTGATTTCATTCTTCAGTACTTAAAACATATTAAATGGTTACATTTTCCAAAACTGTCTTAAGCTAGAGCAACCACACCAGCATCATTCCGACGCACAGAACACAGGGCTTTTATTTTGATGAGTTTATTAAGGCCAAGTCTGCAGGGAGCGGCGCAGCAGTCGAGGAGCGGCGAAGGCACCGTCCATCCCTGGCCATACACAGCTCGAGTGACAGCGACCACAGTCACGGGCGGGGAAAGCGGTCTTGGGCTCCGGGACCCGTCACGGGCTTTGCCGTTAGGTCTCCACACACAACCTTACAGCCTCTCCCGAAGAAAAACAATCCATTTCCTTCCCTAGCTTGCTGAGCCTCGGAAATCATTAAATAAGACTACCGGGGTTTCTCTCCCTTCTGCATTTTCTCTGAAGAGATTCTTGGGGAGAAAATTCCAGGGTCGAGATTTACCACCTCACATTACGGCGATAAAAAACGGCGCCTTTCGTCAAATAAAAAGGAGACCCGCGAGCGTACGTGACCGCCCGGCCCACGAGCACCAGCGGCTCGGTCTCCGCCTGCGGCCCTCGGCCCAGCCGAGCAGGCCCACGCGGGCCTTGGGCGGCGGGCCCACCCTCCATAACCCGGGGCGCGGCCTGCGACGGGCGGTGACCCAGGGCGGCGGCGGCGGCGGCGGCGCCCACCTGGGCCGGGGCGGGCACCTGCGGGAGCGGCGGAGGTGCCAGACCTGGGGTCCACCCGCTGGGCTCTCCCTCGTCGCCCACCAGCGCCCGCGCCTCACCTGCGGGCTGTCCTCCAGCGTCTCCTCGATGGGCAGTTTGTCGATCCCCGGCATCGTGGCGGAGGGAGGGCGGCGGCAGGAGACGCAGCGGCCGCCCACAGCTCCCCACGCCGGCCCACCCACCGCAGCTGACCCCGGCCCGCCCTCTCCGGCTGGCGCGGCCGCCGTCCCCGCCCGCACCGCCTTCTCCAGACGCCGAGCGGCCGTGAGGGAAATCCCGCCCCCTCGGCCTCCCTGCCCCGCCTCCCGGCGCGTCCATTGGCTCCCGGGGACGCCCATCCGCTCTGCGGCGGTGGACTGGAGGTTCCCGTGCGGCGCAAGGCTCTCCCGTGAGCGCGGGCGTCGGAAGCGGTGGAGGTGGCAGTGGCTGCCCTGGGATGGCCTTCCCTGCACGCGCGTGTTTGTATTTAAATCGCAGGAGACTGTCTCTTCCTCAGCTTGCTGGCGCGAGGAGCCGGAGCCTCGAGTTAGGGCCACACGGGGGAATTTGGGGCGGGTTGACTTTTCCCGCAACATATTTTGTCAGAGACGTTGGAAAAAGCCCTACTGCTGGCGCCTTTTAGTTTCCTCAGATGATAATGTTCCCAACTCCGCTCGGAGCATCCAGTCTTAATCCCCTCCAGCAGAATGGTGCTAACTCAGATGTCTGAGATCCGCAGCTGTGTCAATAGGGCTTTCTGGCAAACTTGTGAACGTAGCCTCGAAATTATTTTTCTGGACACTTGAATATCAGTATATTCAGTTGAAAACGTGATTTTGTTGCCCGTTTAACAGTTCCTACCTGGCCTCCCAAGGTCAGTCCTTCAGGACTGACGCTGCAACTCCAGCTCCCGTGTTTCCTTTAAATCACAAAGGAAAACATCTTTTAAAAATCAGGATACACTGGTTAATTATGTTAGTAGCTAATTGGCATTTCCGTTTCATCAAAAGTTTTGGAAGCTTTAAATAGTTTTAGCCTCTAATTTTACAATAAAGTGAAGCTCAAAGTTGGGAGTTTGACCGGATGAGGGCTACAAGCCCATCCTTTCCTCCTCCCTCTTCATCTTTCCCAGCCTCTCACCCTGGCTCGTTTATGTCTCTGTATAGTTGTAGGCTTTCAACATTATACAGAGAAAATAACAAAGTAGTGTCTTCTAAACATCTAGCCATTAATTCCACCCATCCATTCCATTTTCATTCAAGAAATACCCAGAGATGCTGAGTAAAGATTATTAGCTGCTTGGTTCCACAGATACATGGGAACAAATCCAGAATAGTGGTAGCACAAATCCAAATACAGTAACAAATAGAAGTTATATATTTTAAACGAAAATAGTAGATTTTCCCATGATCTCTTGAAGGAAAGATAAAATTATATTTGTAAAGTTTTGTTGGGTAGACTTGGATTGTAGTTTTACGGAATTATTTTTAGTGTTACAATCTTTAGAAGTTCTCCCCTTAGATTGTTTATCAACTAGTCTCGCTCTCTCGAAGAGTTCTTTAGTTTTTGAGGAAGTTGATTTGGAGGCAGTTCTTACAATGAGTTAAGGGTTCCCAGTGTGTTACAGGTTCTTTTTCCTTGATATCTTGTTTCTACTCTGCCAGCAAGAACACCATGCACCCCAGCTCTAAAGAAGGAAGACTTTCAAGGTAAGTGACCTTCCTGATTGAACTGAGTTAGATTTTAAATGAAGGAGAAGAAAGGTTGTGACAACTGTTAAGAATCAGGAGTGAGAGTGAGGAGTGTAAACAATGTATAAGAAAAAAAAAAAAAAAAGGCCGGGCACTGTGGCTCACGCCTGTAATCCCAGCACTTTGGGAGGCTGTGGCAGGTGGATCACCTGAGGTCAGGAGTTCAAGACCAGCCTGCCCAACATGGCGAAACCCAGTCTCTACGAACAATACAAAAATTAGCTGGGCGTGGTGGCGTGCCTGTAGTCCCAGCTACTTGAGAGCGGCTGAGGCTGGAGACTCAATTGAAGACGGGAGGCCCAGGGGCAGTGAGCCGAGATCACGCCACTGCACTCCGGCGTGGGCGACAGAGCAGGACTCCGTCTCAAAAAAAAAAAAAAGTTACCCAATTAACTTGGCCAAACCAAATAATTCGAATGAAAAATTCTATTAGGTATTTGAATTATCTGGGTGTGGTATTGTTAAGTTAAATGATTTCCTTCTTAGTATGTTATGTACATCTAAACTGTGTTTCTGTAAAGGATTCTCAAGAGGCCATTATATTATGGCAGAATGGCAAGGAATTCTTGGTTAAAAATTGGTTAAAAAATAAAACAGGCTGGGCGCGGTGGGGCTCACGCCTGTAATCCCAGCACTTTGGGAGGCTGAAGCAGGCGGATCACGTCAAGAGATCAAGACCATCCTGGCCAATCTGGGGAAACCCCGTCTGTACCAAAAATACAAAAATTAGCTGGGCATGGTAGCGCGCGCCTGTATTCCCAGCTCTTTGGAAGGCTGAGACAGGAGAATTGCTTGAACCCGGGAGGTGGAGGTTGCAGGGAGCCAAGACTGCACACCAGCCTGGGCAACAGCGTGAGACTGCATCTCAAAAACAAAAAATAAATAAATGAAAATGAAAAAATAAAAAACAAAAACAGGTTCACATTCAATTGGATGGAGAGGTAGGTTTAGTCAAATCTAGTTTTAACCTGTTTGTACTAGAATCCAGTTTGAGCCTTCCATTTGGATTCTCTAGCTTTAGGCCACTATATACCCTGCTCATCCAAAAATATAGTTGTATTTCCTATGTTAAAACATCTCCAAAGCTGCAGAATTCATAGTCATTTTTGATAACCAGTTTAATCAGCCTAAGTTTTGTGCAGTTAACTAAACTCAGTTCATTTTAAGCCAGTTTTCTTTTATACTGGAAATGAGGCTTGTTCAGAGAATGCCTTAAGGGTTACTGGAGACTCATCTGTGGGTAGTAGAGTAAAAACTTTGGGCAACTGGTTAATTTTATGGAAGGCAAGTCAGGATTAAACAACATCCACCAAAGATTTCTTTGAGACATTTCACATCTATCCCTTGAGACATTTCACACGTATAATTTACAACAAAAGGACATACAGTCTTGTAAATAGAGTTGTTAATTATTAGTCTCCTAAAATTATATTTGGTCTTATAATTAGGTTTTTACATGATACTCCTTGAAGTTCTCATCTGTGATCTGTAATAGGAAAGAATCCAATAACCCAAGTGATGCTGGGTCTTTACTTTTAAAAATTATCCCTTTAGGTCAGTGGTTTCCAAACTTCATGCACACATAAAAATCATCTGGGAAGGTTGTTAGAATACAGATTCCTGAGAGAGTTGGGACATCCGGCTTCGGAGCAGGAATCTTCATCGGGCCAGCGACTAAAAAGAGAATTAAATATGGGTGATGTTGAGAAAGGCAAGATTTTTATTATGAAGTGTTCCCAGTGCCACACCATTTAAAAGGGAGGCAAGCACAAGACTGGGCCAAATCTCCATGGTCTCTTCGGGCGGAAGACAGGTGAGGCCCCTGGATACTCTTACACAGCCACCAATAAGAACAAAGGCATCACCTGGGGAGAGGATACACTGATGGAGTATTTGGAGAATCCCAAGAAGTACATCCCTGGAACAAAAATGATCTTTGTCGGCATTAAGAAGAAGGAAGAAAGGGCAGACTTGATAGCTTATCTCAAAAAAGCTACTAATGAGTAATAGGCCACATTTTATTTATTACAAAACAAATGTCTGACTTTTTTATGTGTACCATGCTTTAATAGATCTCATACACCAGAATTCAGATCATGAGTGACTGACAGAATATTTTGTTGGGCAGTCCTGATTTAAAACTAAGACTGGCTTGTGGTTAAATGAATATGTTCAGTTTTTGAATTTTAATAGTAATTCCAATTCGGTAAATGCTATCACTGTTTACCCCTTCTAAAGATATGATTAGACTTCGTTAGTAATGTTCAACTTTTCACAAAGATGGTGAGTGCCATCTTAAAACTTACTGGAGATTGGTTTTATATTTAGATTTATATAACTGGTTTGTGAATGTATTTAAATACTGAGGAAATTCCTTCACTGTCTCAGAACCAAGCAAGATTCACCTGTGTTTTGTGTTCATTTGCCTCTTAAAGGCAAGGGTTGAAGATAAATAAGGTAGCAATGTCTAGAGTTTTGGCCTTAACTATGCCAATTTAATTATAATTCCCTGTATTTAAAATTGTTCCTTTTACTTACTGAAAGGCATTTTAGTGTGGTTTATGTGTAATATTAAAGATGATTCAACACTTCTCACATCTTACAGATCTATAAGGTCACATGCTTTTAAAATAGTAGCAAGTTAAACTTCACTCTTGAATTCTTTACAATCTAAGTCAAACTAAGTTATAATTTAGGACTGTCTTTAAACAGCCATTCAGAAACTTATAAAACTATAGAACTGTGTATTTGTGATTGAGAATGGTGCTTTTGCCAACTTAAAGGGATTAAAGTAGTGGAGATATACACAAATTTTAAAAATATGTGTGACCACAAGACTAAAGATAATTAAAAAGAAAACCACACACACACACACACACACACACACACACACACACACACACACACACACACACACACAAAGAATACAGATTCCTGAGCCCTACTGGAAGATTTTGGTGTAGTAGGTCAGAGTCAGGGCTGGGAATCTCTCCAGTTAAGTCTGAAGCGGGTAATCCACAAACCACATGAGGAAAAACTCTATCCAAGATGGAGAATGATCATTTCCCTTTCCTAGATCACTTTGTATTTAAAATTTTTTTTAAAAGAGTTAGGTGGGCACAGTAGCTCATGCATGTAATCCTAGTACTTTGGGAGGTCAAGGTGGGAGGATTGTTTAAGCTCTGGAGTTTGAGACTAGCCTGGGCAACACAGAGACACCATCTCTACAAAAAAAAAAAAAAAAAAAACTGAAATTAAATTAAAATTTTAAAAAATAGGCTGAGCACAGTGGCTTATGCCTGTAATCCCAGCACTTTGGGAGGCCGAGGCAGGTGGACCACCTGAAGTCAGGAGTGTGAGACCAGGCTGGCCAACATAGTGAAACCCCGTCTCTACAAAAATTAGCCAGATGTGGTGGCAGGTTCCTGTAATCCCAGCTACTTGGGAGGCTGAAGCAGGAGAATCGCTTGAACCTGGGAGGCAGAGGTTGCAGTGAGCTGAGATCACACCACTGCACTCCAACCTGGGTGACAGCGAGACTCAGTCTAAAGAAAAAAAAAAATTAACAAAAAATAAAGAGTTAAGCAAACATTTAGAAAAGGAATCCTAGGTTCCAGGTGAGGATAGTGAGAGGGACATCATTTCCAGGCTAACAAGCCTGGAAACCACCTACTCACAGATATCCTCTGAAAGACTCCATCAATTTAAAATTCTGGGAAATCCATACTCCTTTTAAAGAGTGTAATGTATAATGCAAAAAATTCTGGTTGTTACTAGTAAATCACTCCTTAGTAGGACTAACTTTAACAGATAATTCAATTATTTTCTTAATACCAGCTGAGATAAAGCAGATTCAGGAAATAGCAGATTTCAAGAAAATTTGGGAACTTGAGTCATTTAATCTATTTTAAAACATTAGCACCAGTAGCAGAGTAGGGGGAAGCTTTGGACAATTGGAGGGTAGAACAAAAAGTTCTGAGGAATGGGTTGCAAAAAGAGGTGGGAGGGCAGTAAGGACCAACTGGTTCTTCATTATGCCACTGCAAACTAGCTTCTGCCTTTGACCTTGACCTTGATGTCACTTTTACTCATTGCCACAGCATCCTTAGAATGGGGGACAATTCTGCAGCTTCAACTTTCTTGACTGTAAAAAGAAAAAACAAAATTCTAGGAAAATTGTATATGCTTTTGTTTATCTATGGTTGTCTTGATTCCTTTTTAGAAGAACACTTTAATTAATTTGTTTGACCAGGCCAAGAACTTTAACACAAAATAGCATCATTCCCCTTCTGTGGGGAGGTAGATGAGAACATGGTTATGATCTCATGGGCTTGGCCTGTGATTTAAATTCTGGCTCCACTGTTTAGTAGCTCTGTGACTGAAGTCAAGTTATTTAACTTCTCTGTTTCTCCATTCTGTCATCTGAAAAGTGGAGCTTCATACTAGAGGACCTACATTAATAGGGTTGTTAAGATGATTAATGAACTTTTACAGTAGCTCCTAGCACAATAAGTATTCAGTAAATATGAACTAATTATCTCTTTCATTATCAACTATTAAATATTAAAACATTTTACTGCTTTTAAGGAAGCTTTTTTGGTCTCTATCATATTTTTTAAAAAACCAATATTTTTTAAATCAGAAGATTGGGCTTATTACCTTAGAGAATTCTGATGCTATTTTAAATAACATTAGTTACCCTTGCTAATGTTTTATCACTTTGATTTGGGGGCTTTTGAGGCCAAAACCAAAATTTCAAAATAAATAAATATGTACTTTGAAATTCTGGAGGAAAAGTGTACCAAAACAATTACCAAAAGAGCCAAGGTTATTGCCATTTTGAGGTTTTTGAGAGTTTTTTTGTTGTTTTTCTTTTTTTTCCTTTTTTTTTTTTTTTTTTTGGCGGGTGGTGAGTGGGTAGAGGTGCCCCAAAGTTAAAAGAAGACTTTCATGATGCTTTCCCCACATGGGAATTCTGGAAGGAACAGTCAAATCATTGGGGACAAAATTGCTCATAGGCTGGGGGCAGTGGCTCACACCTGTAATCCCAAAATTTTGGGAGGCTGAGGTGGGAGGATCGCTTGAGCCCAGGAATTTGAGACTAACCTGGGCAACATAGTGAGACTGTCTCTACAAAAAATTTTAAAATTAGCCAGGTGTGGTGGCACATGCCTGTAGTCCCAGCTACTCGGGAGGCTGAGGTGGGAGGATTGCTTGAGCCCAGGAGGTCAAAGCTGCAGTGAGCCATGATCTTGCCACTGCACTCCAGCCTGAGTGACAGCGAGACCCTGTCTCAAAAAAAAAAAAAAAAAAAAAAGCTTTTAGGGAAATTAATATGTCCTGTGCCTGTTTAATCATTGAAAACATTTTAATATTTTCAGAGCCATCGAGGGCAGTGAAAAACAAAGTAGCAGAATTGATTATACCAGTACTATTTATCCCATGGCTAATGCAAATAAGACCCTCAGGGTTAATTCACACATGCTTCCAAGAACACTAGATGGCGCCAATTATTTAGGATTCAGACTACCTCGGGGAACAGCTGTCTTCATTCAACAAATATTTATTAAATAATGAACAAAACAATAAAACTCTCTGTCATTGTGGTGCTACAGGTTAGTAGATACGGTGGGGAGAAAGACAATAAAAAATAAACATAGTAGTCTTAGAAGTATAGCATATTGGCCGGGCGCAGTGGCTCATGTCTGTAATCCCAGCACTTTGGGAGGCCGAGGTTGGTGGATCACGAGGTCAGGAGTTCGAGACCAGCCTTGCCAATATGGTGAAACCCCATCTCCACTAAAAATACAAAAATTAGCTGGGCATGGTGGCACACGACTATAGTCCTAGCTGCTTGGGAAGCTGAAGCAGGAAAATTGCTAGAACGTGGGAGACAGAATTTGTTGTGCCACTGCACTCCAGCCTGGGTGAAAGAATGAGACTTCATCTCAAAATAAATAGATAGATAAATACGAAGTATAGCATATTACAGCTACAAGCCTGTAGTGAGCTATGATTGCACCCCTGTACTCCAGCCTGGGCAAACCTTATCTTATATAGTAAAATAAAGAATAGTAAGTTAGAATGTCATAAGTGCTATAGAAAGTAGAGTAGCGAAGGCCAGGCACAGCAGCTCATGCTTGTAATCCCAGCACTTTGGGAGGCTGAGGTGGGAGGATGGCTTGAGCCCAGGAATTCAAGACCAGCGTGAGCAACATGACAAGAACCCATCTTTACAAAAAAATTTTTTAATTGGCTGGGTATGGTGGTGTGTACCAATAGTCCCAGCTACTTGGGAGGCTGAGGGGGGAGGATCACTTGAGCTGGAGAGTTGGAGGCTGCATTGAGCCATGGAGTAGAGGCTGCACTCCAGCATGGGTGACAGAGCAAGGCCTTGTCTCAAAAAAAAAAAAAAAAAAAAAAAAAAAAGGAGTAGAGAAAACAGCCGGGGCAGCTGCAATTTTAAATAGGTTCTTCAGAATAAGCTTCATTAAGAAAGTAACACATGAACAAAACCTTGGAGTGGCTGGAATGAGCCCTGGGGATGTCTAGGGAGCAAACATTCCAGAAAGAGAGACCACCAGGGCAGAAGCCGTCACCCCTAAGGTAAGAGTGCCCTGGCCTAGTTCAAGAATTGCACAGAGCCCAAGATGACAGGAGAAGAGCAAGCCAGTGGAAAGCCTGAGGAGTAAAGGAAGGGAGAGGAGGCCACGTCAGGCAAAGCCTTATGCCCTCTATGAGGACTTTGGCTCTTACCCTAATTTTGGGCAAAAACACCTTTAATAAAGGCAGCGATTTGAAACAAATGTTGGGGAAACTGGAGAATTGGTGGTATACTAAATAATAAAATATGGGTGGCCAGATGCGGTGGTTCTTGCCTGTAATCCCAGCACTTTGGAAGGCCGAGGTGGGTGGATCATTTGAAGTCAGGAGTTCAAGACTAGCATGGCCAATATGATGAAACCCTGTCTCCACTAAAAATACAAAAATTAGATGGGCAGTGGTGGTGGGCGCCTGTAATCCCAGCTACTCAGGAGGCTGAGGCAGGAGAATCGCTTGAGCCTGGGAGGCAGAGGTTGCGGTGAGCCAAGATCATACCACTGCACTCTATCCTGGGCGACAGAGTGAGACTCTGTGTCAGAACAAAATAAATAAATAAATAAACAAATAAATAAATAAATGGCAAATTAACTTTGTCTTAAGTAAACTCAATCATTTACGAGATCCTTTGATTTAAAGGGAAAAAGACTACATTAGTGATTTAGCTTAATCACATTCATTATAGACAGGACCAAAAGCAATGTCTTAAGACAATGGTTTTGTTTGTTTTTTTTTTTTTTGAGATGGAGTCTCGCTCTGTCGGCCAGGCTGGAGTGCAGTGGCCAGATCTCAGCTCACTGCAAGCTCCACCTCCCGGGTTTACGCCATTCTCCTGCCTCAGCAGCCTCCCGAGTAGCTGGGACTACAGGCGCCCGCCACCTCGCCTGGCTAGTTTTTTGTATTTTTTAGTAGAGACGGGGTTTCCCCATATTAGCCAGGATGGTCTCGATCTCCTGACCTCGTGATCCGCCCGTCTCGGCCTCCCAAAGTGCTGGGATTACAGGCTTGAGCCACCGTGCCCGGCCAAGACAATGTTTTTAAAAAGTCATAAAATATGACTTCATGCTCTACTGCAGGGCTACAGTAACCAAAACAGCATGGTATTGGTATAAAAATAGGTACATAGACCAATGGAACAGAGTAGAGAGCCCAGAAATAAGGCTGCACACCTACGACCATCTGATCTCCAACAAAGCTGACAAAAACAAGCAATAGGGAAAGGACTCCCTATTTAATAAATGGTGCTGGGCTATCTGACAAGCCATATGTCGAAGACTGAAACTGAACGCCTTTTTTACACCATATACAAAAATCAATTAAAGATGGATTGAAGATTTAAATGTAAAACCCCAAATTACAAAAACCCTGGAAGAAAACCTAGGCATACCATTCTGGACATAGGATCAGGCAAAGATTTCATGATGAAAATGCCAAAAGCAATTGCAACAAAAGCAAAAATTACGAATGGGATCTCACTAAACTTAAGAGCTTCTGCACAGCAAAATAAACTATCAACAGAGTAAACAGACAACCTACAGAATGGGAGAAAATTTTTGGAAACTGCATCTGACAAAGGTCTAATATTCAGCATCTATAAGAAACTTAAACAAATTTACAAGGAAAAAACCCTATTAAAAAGTGGGCAAAGGAGGCCAGGCACTGTGGCTCACACCTGTAATCCCACCACTTTGGGAGGCCGAGGCAGGTGGATCACGAGGTCAGGAGATCAAGACCATCCTGGCTAACACGGTGAAACCCTGTCTGTACTAAAAATACAAAAAATTAGCTGGGCATGGTGGCGGGCGCCTGTAGTCCCAGCTACTCGGGAGGCTGAGGCAGGAGAATGGCATGAACCCGGGAGGCGGAGCTTGCAGTGAGCCAAGACCGTGACACTGCACTCCAGCCTGTGTGACAGAGTGAGAGTCCTTCACAAAAAAAAAAAGTGGGTAAAGGACATGAACAGACACTTTTCAGAAGAAGTCATGCATGTGGCCTACAAGCATAAGAAAAATAGCCCAATATCATTGATCATTAGAGAAAAATGCAAATAAAAACCACAATGAGATACCATCTGTAGGGAACTGTAAGCCATCATCATTAGAAAAGTAATGCAGGAACAGAAAACCAAATACCACATGTTCTCACTTACAAATTGGAGCTAAATGATGAGAATACATAGACACAAAGAGGGGAACAACAGTCAGAATGGCTACTATTAAAAAGTAAAAAGATAACACATGCTGTGAGTTTGCAGAGAAAAGGGAACACTTATACACTATTGGTGGGAGAGTAAATTAGTTCAGCCATTGTGGAAAGCAGTGTGATAATTCCTCCAAGAGCTAAAAACAGAACTACCATTCAACTCAGCAATCATATTACTGGGTACAAACCCAACGGAGTATAAATCATTCTACCATAAAGATACATGCTTGTGAATGGTCACTGCAGCACTATTCACAATAGCAAAGACATGGAATCAACCTAAGTGCCCATCAATGGTAGACTGGATAAAGAAAATTTGGTACATGTACACCATGGAATACTATGCAGCCATAAAAAAGAGAGTAAGACTGGCTGGGCATGGTGGCTCACGTCTGTAATCCCAGCATTTTGGGAGGCTGAGGCAGGCAGATCACCTGAGGTCAGGAGTTCAAGACCAGCCTGGCCAACATGGCAAAACCAGTCTCAACTAAAAATACAAAAATTAACTGGGCATGATGGCGGGTGCCTGTCATCCCAGATACTTGGGAGGTTGAGGCAGGACAATCACTTGAACCCAGGAAGTAGAGGTTGCAGTGAGCTGAGATCATGCTACTGCACTCCAGCCTGGGCAAAAGAGTGAGACTCCATCTCAAAAAAAAAAAAAAAAAGAGAGAGAATGAGATCATGTCTTTTCCAAACATGGATAGAGCTGTAGGCCATCATCATTAGCAAACTAATGCAGGAACAGAAAACCAAATACCACATGTTCTCACTTAAAAATGGGAGCTAAATGATGAGAATACGTAGACACAAAGAGGCAACAACAGACACTGGGGCCTGCTTGAGGGTGAAGGTTGGAAAGAGGAAGAGGATCAGAAAAAAATAACTATTGGATACTAGGCTTAGTACCTGGGAGATGAAATGATCTGTACAAGAAACCTCCATGACACAGGTTTAACTATGTAACAAACCTACATGTGTATCCCTGAACCAAAAATAAATGCTAAAAAATAAATACAAATGGGTTTATAGTTTTTCCTCTTCCCCTTCTGAATACTAATGCAGCCTTAAAGCCATTAGGTGCAGTCAGGTAAAGTAGGAGTAGATGCAAAGTGGAGAAGTCACGGGGGCCCAGAACGGGGTGTTGGAGTCCAGGCTGTGTGAGGAGGACATCCCCACAGAGGAGTGGCCTGGTGTGAGGTTTCAGAGCCTGTGCAAGGTGAGGAGTCATCTGTGGAGGGGGTTGTCAGAGCACAAGGATGGTAAAGAGGGTGTTTGGTGGCAGGATGTTGAAACAAAAGTGGGGTGAAGAGGGCACCTGCATGAGAGTGCAGTTTGGAGCCCAAGCATGATGAGGAGGGCTTTTGCATGAGGTGGGAGTTTGGTGCAGGATTTCAGAACCCAAGGGGTGAGGGAAGTACCCATAAAGGAGGGAAGCCTGGTGCAGGGTCTCAGAGCCCTATACCTCAGAGCAAGGTGAAAACAGAGCCCAAATAAGAAGAGAAGGGCTTTTTAGGAAAGCACCTAGCACTAGCACAGGGGATTGGTCCTCAAATTAGGTAAGGAAGCCATCTCTGTGAGTAAGAGGTGATGGCAATGAAAGTTTGGTTATATACATGGGACAGATCAAGTAAGTAAATATATTGAAGATAATGGAAGCCATGTTTCTCACTGTCAAAGGGATTACAAATATGGAAAGGGAGAAAATTGGAAAGGGTTCCTCTGGTGCTGGATTGGAATTACAGTATCCATGTTAACTCACAGATTTCAGTAAATATATGGCAATAAATGTAGATATAAACGTGTATATGTATCATATGCATGTGTTTCCTAGCTCTTCCACTGAGAGGGCCTAGAAGCAGAGATGCCCCAATGGCAATGAACACACATACGTCCCAGATTTTGCCCTCTAAACACCATTCTCCACTAAAAAGAAGCTTGGAGGGTTCCTTGGAGGAATGGCTTATCCTAGGTCCCTGGAACAAGAAAAGAACAAGACGCACCTGGGACATCTTGTTGTGCCAGAAATTAGAAAGTGTTCAAAAATGATGTCAGACTTGAAGGGGACTCCCATTGGCCAAATCTGGGGGAATTTGAATGTCATAATAAAGAGATTATAATCTATTAAAATAGGAAACTGTGAGTCCATACTGATAGAAATAAATGATATAAATAATTCAAAAATTTGATGAGAAACAGTATTTACATAGGCTTAAAGTACCTCCTCCACACAAAATACTATATTATGAAGGGGAAAAGAGTAAGTTTACAGTGGAGAAACCTGGTAGACACCATCTTAATCAAAATTAAATATCACCAGTAATGGGACATATCAAAATCATGTGCTACCTGATTGGAAATAATGAGAACACAGCATTACTTCTGTGACATTCCTACCAAAGATGCTTAACCTGAACCTAGTCACGAGGAAACATCAGACATAACCTTATTTTTTATTTTTTGAGACAGTCTTACTCTCACCTCACCTGGAGTGCAGTGACACGATCATAGCTCACTGCAGCCTCGACCTCCTGGGCTCAGGTGATCCTTCCACCTCAGCCTCCCAGGTAACTGGGACTACAGATGCACATCACCATGCCTGGCTAATTTTTTGTGGTTTTTGTAGAGATGAGGTCTCCCTCTTTTCCCAGGCTGATCTCTAACTGCTGGGCTCAAGTGATCTGCCCGCCTCAGCCTGCGGCCTCCCAAAGTGCTGGCATTACAGGTGTGAGCCAATGTGCCCAGCCCAGATAACCTTAAATGAAGGACATTCTACAAAGTAGCTGACTGTAATCTTCAAAAAGTGTCCAGGTCATGAAGGTCAAGAAAATACTGAGGATCTGTTGTTGATTGAATGAGACTTAAGAGACACGATTGAAGACAATGTGTGATTCTGAACTGGATTATTTTACTGTGAAGGATGTTATTTGGGGCAATGAATGAAACTTGAATGGGGTTTGATGATTACATGGTAGTGATATAACCAATGTTACTTTCTTGATTTTGATGGTTTGATTGTGATTATATAGGAGGAAATCCTTGTTTGCAGGAAAAACACTATTCAGGGTTGATGGGGCATCATGTCAGCAACTACTCTAAATGGTTGGAGAGAGAGGTTTTTGTACTGTACTTGCAACTTTTAAGTAAGTTTGAAATTGTTTCAAAATTAAATAAAAAACATTACAAATTAAAACCAGGTACATAGCTGTAATCATGAATAGACCATTGAACATGGTACATTGCTAAATTGTTTTTTTTTTTGCCTTAACATTTTTCTCTGTGTGTATGTGTATTTTTTTTTTTTTTTGGTCTGTTTGTTTGTTTGTTTTTTGAGACAGAGTCTCGCTGTGTTGCCCAGGCTGGAGTGCAATGGCACGACCTTGGCTCACTGCAACCTCTGCCTCCCGGGTTCAAGTGATTCTCCTGCCTCAGCCTCCTGAGTAGCTGGGATTACAGGCGCCTGCCACCACACCTGGCTAATTTTTATATTTTTAGTAAAGACAAGGTTTCACCACATTGGCCAGGCTGGTCTCAAACTGCTGACCTCAGGTGATCCACGTGCCTCAGCCTCCCAAAGTGCTGGGATTACAGGTGTGAGCCACCGTGCCCAGCCAACATTTTTCTGTTTTTAAAGAGAGAGTATTAAACAGGTGTCTTTGCTATAGAAAAGAAGAAACTTTGTGTCCTGGAAAGTGGTAAGACCTCTGGGCACTCAAAGTAAAATATTCCAAAGTTCATCTTTGCTCTTTTCTATCTCTACTTTTATGAGGACCTAGACACCACTGAGAATTCTCGTACCTCCCTAGAAGAATCCATTGGTAACCATGATAGCTGCCTTATTTGATCACAACCTTTTAGAAATACATATTTATTTTGAAGTATTTCTAATATCTGATTGCTAGATTTCTGAAATGTTATTTGCAGTCTTCTACTACTAAAATGAACTCACTTATTTAGGTTATATATGTGAGATATATGACAATAATATTTAATATTCTAGATAAAGTTATTCCTTAAAATATTTTTAGATCTTTATCATTTATCACATTCTGTCAATTTTCACTAGTTTTACCATCTCATTCTGGGAATTTTGTCTTAATTCTGAAGAAATTCAGTTTGCTAAATACTTGCCCATTTGTGTGTATAATTAGAAATATAATTTGTATTGTATTTTGATTGATAAACCCCCCTTCCTCTATATTCCCTTCTTAATGATACCATCATTCATCTGGTTATCTAAGCTAGAAATATTGGAATCACATTAACTTTCTCCTCGTCCCCTCAACAGACAAGCACACACACACCCCTGTCTCTGACGGGCCTTATGTTATGTTGCTTTTCTCTGACCTTTTCTGGTTTTTTTTTTTTTTTTTTTTTGAGACGGAGTCTTGCTCTGTCGCCCAGGCTGGAGTGCAGTGGCGCGATCTCAGCTCACTGCAAGCTCCGCCTCCCGGGTTCACGCCATTCTCCTGCCTCAGCCTCCCGAGTAGCTGGGACTACAGGCGCCCACCACCTCGCCCGGCTAGTGTTTTTTTTTTGTATTTTTTAGTAGAGAGGGAGTTTCACCGTGTTAGCCAGGATGGTCTTGATCTCCTGACCTCGTGATCCACCCCGTCTCGGCCTCCCAAAGTGCTGGGATTACAGGCTTGAGCCACCGCGCCCAGCCCTCTGACCTTTTCTTGAAACATCTCTGCCTCAACACATCTCTGAAAAGCCTTTATAATAACATTGATAACAGCAATAAGTGAGTAATGGTAGGCAGTTTATGTAATGTCTACTACATGTCAGGCTCTATTCCAAGAGCTTTGCAGATATTAATGCATTGGATCCTCAGTTGGGCACTGTAATTATCCCCATTTTATTGCAGAAGAAACAGGCTCAAAAGGCTAAGTTATATGTGCAAAGTCACATAGCTAAGAAGAGCTGGAATTTGGACCCAGATAATCTGACATCAGAGTTGGGTTCTTAACCCTTCCTCAGTCCTATTCAATCTCACCCAAGTAGATTTGGGCCATTTTCTATTCCCATAGTCACTTGTGCCTGTATCTTTATTTTGTTATATTGTAATTGTGTATGTACATACTGGTGTCCCTAGAAGACTAAAGAGAATGTTACTATTTGTATTTACAAAAGTAGAGAGAATAATGAATCCACATGTACCGGTCTCTAATTCAACACATCAACATTTTGCGATACCTACTTCAATTATCTCCTTCTTGGTTTTCTTTCTGTTTTCCTAAAATATTTGAAAGCAAAACCCAGACATCATGAAATTTCACCTGTAAATACTTGAGTGTCTTTTAAAGGGGCATATTAGGTAACCATAATCACATTATCATACCTAATAAAATCAACATTAATTACTATCCTCTTAATCATGAGTTTCTTGAAGGCAGAAATGATTTCATCTCTGTGCTCTGCAGAGCACTCCCTGATATATGTTGGAGTTTAACAAATGTTTGTTTTGATTGAAAAGTTTATTTATTTGAGACGGAGTCTTGCTCTCTTGCCCAAGCTGGAGTGCAGTGGCACGATCTTGGCTCACTGCAACCTCTGCCTCCTGGGTTCAGGCAATTCTCCTGCCTCAGCCTCCCGAGTACCTGGGATTACAGATGCGTGCCACCACGCCCAGCTTATTTTTGTATTTTTAGTAGAGATGGGGTTTCACCATGTTGGCCAGGATGGTCTTGAACTCCTGACCTCGTGATCTGCCTGCCTCGGCCTTCCAAAGTGCTGGGATTACAGGTGTGAGCCGCCACGCCCGACTGGAAAGTTAAAGTTGTTTAAAACCGTAACATTGATCCCCCAGAAACAATGTTATAAATAACCATCAGATTCTTGGGTTAACTGACAACTCCCATTTAATCTACAGCGATTAGATTAAATAGCACTAAAGTTTAGGCCCGAGCCCTTTGGAGCCTTAAATCCTAAACCATTTTATCTTTGAATATTGAGTCTGAGAAAAACCTGAGTCTAATTTAGCTCAGCCCTGAGTTTTCTTGTTCCCACTGTCAATCCAGGCAGGACATAAGAGCAAGGGCTCGACAGGATGAGAGTGTTCATTGGTAAAGATTTCTCAGAAGGAAATATGGCAGCATCCACTAAAAAATAATATGCATTTCAAAGAAATTTTTCCATGGATTTCCATGCACCCCTGCATGTGTGCTAACATGTATGTAGAGGATGTTCATTGCCAAAATGGTATAGTAAAAAATTGGAGACAACCTATATCCCTCATTATCCAGGGTATAGATTGATAAATTGTGGTTCATCCACTTGTAGTGCCAAGCAGGTGTTGAAGGGAGAGGAAGAGCTATACATGTTTGTGGTGTATGTGTGTGTGTGTCACACTATGGGAGAGTGGACCACATTGCAGACTAGCACACGTTTGACCCCATGTCGATAAAAACATGTGCATGTGTGCCAGGGCAGGGAACATCACACACCAGGGCCTGTCGGAGGTGGGAGACTGGGGGAGGGTTAGCATTAGGAGAAATACCTAATGTAAATGATGAGTTGATGGGTGCAGCAAACCAACATGGCACATGTATACCTATGTAACAAACCTGCGTGTTGTGCACATGTACTCTAGAACTTAAAGTATAATTTAAAAAAAAATATGTGCATGTGTGCATCCTCCTATTTAAGTCAAAGTATTTTGAAAGGCAGGCAGGAGAAATGCTACATTGTTAGTGGTGATAGCCAGTAAGCTGGGGAGGTAAGATGGGGTAAAAGTGAAGGAGACTATCATATTTTACTCCATGTACTGTTGTACAGAATAAATCTTTTTTAAAATTTACATTTTTTCTCTTTGCTACTTCGATCAGTGGAGAATGAATCTTTTTTTTGAGACAGAGTCTCACTCTGTCCCCATGCTGGAGTGCAGTCGTGTGATCTTGGCCCACTACAACCCCTGCCTCCCTGGGTCAAGCGATTCTTCTGCTGCCTCAGCCTCCCAAGTAGCTGGGACTACAGGTGCACACCACCACGCCCAGCTAATTTTTGTATTTTTAGTAGAGACAGGGTTTTACCATGTTGGCCAGGATGGTCTCGATCTCTTGACCTCGTGATCCACCCACCTCAGCCTCCCAACGTGCTGAGATTATAGGTGTGAGCCACCACGCCCGGCCTGTAGAATGAATCTTTTCAAAATAAAAATGCATTTGTCTTTTGGTTGACTTTATATCAAATTTTTTAAGTCAAGGGCTTGATATGAACAAGACATTATACTGTAAACAATTTTAACTGATTTGAAAATGAAAAATATAATAATTTTTTGAGATTTGAGAAGAGCAAAGGCTGAAATGCTTTTTAATTGTTATAAACTGGACGTACTCAATAAACTTACTTAACATTTCCTGTGTGACAGGCACTGTGCTGGGTGCAGGGGAGATCGAAGACTGTATGAAACAGACCTTGCTCTCCTGAACCTCGTAATCACTGGGAAAGCTCCTGTGTGTGTCTAGTAACAATGGCAGACAAGGGCCATAGAAACCATAGAGTGCCACAAATATGAATTGTTCAACATGACTTGAGATTTTTAGATTTTAAACTTGGATTTTTTTTTTTTTTTTTTTTTTTTTTTGAGATAGCATCTCACTCTGTCACCCAAGCTGGAGTGCAGTGACGCTATCTCAGCTCACTGTAACATCTACCTCCTGGGTTCAAGCAATTCTCCTACCTCCCTCCCCAGTAGCTGGGATTACAGGCGCTTACCACCATATCTGGCTAATTTTTGTATTTTTAGTAGAGATGGGGTTTCACCATGTTGGCCACGCTGGTCTCGAACTCCTGACGTCTTGTGATCCACCTCCCTTGGCCTCCCAAAGTGCTGGGATTACAGGCATAAGCCACCGTGCCTGGCCTTTTTTTTCTTTTTCTTTTTCTTTTTTTCTTTTTTTTTGGACAAGGTCTCTCCCTGTCACCCAAACTGGAGTGCAGTGGCACGATCACAGCTCATTGCAGCCTTAACCTCCTATGCTCAAGCGATCCACCTCAACCTCCTGAGTATCTGGGATCACAGGCGCATGCTACCACACCCGGCTAACGGTTTTTCAATTTTTGAAGAGACAAGGTCCCACTGTGTTGCCCAGGCAGGTCTTGAACTCCTGGGTTTGAGCAATTCTCCCACCTCAGCTTCCCAAAGTGCTTGGATTATAGGAATGAGCCATAGCACCTGTCCTCAACTCAGATTTTTAAATGAATGCCCTATCTCAATTTTTATTAAATTTTAGTTACAGAATGCCATAATGTCTTCTCTTTTGTAGATTGCCCTGGAGTGATACACATGTAGTTCACAGAAAACTGGGATTACTTTACACATTAAAAAACAATGGCAACAATAGTTAAACCCTATTCAAGTAAACTTAAATAATAAACAATACTAGTACAGTATTTACGTTGCATGTCAGGTTTCAGATGTCACATCTTGCTCGTCCCATCTGTCTATCCATCTATTCAATTCACTTATTCAACAAATTTTATTGAATGTCTACTTGGGCATTGTTCTAGGAAACACTGAAGGCATTGCAGTAAAAAATAAACTTATATTTTAGAAAACACATTTTAACATTAAAAATATTGAAAGTGTGAAATCAGTGCAATTCCTATGCAAAAGTAAGGAAGGGGCAAGGTTCACTGGAGCTTTGCTTATTCCATTTCTTATTACGCTCACAGCATAATACTTGTATGGCTGGTTTACAGAAATCTTTGCCAAGACACCTCAGACCTAGTACATTTTTCCTGATGTTAATGATTTTGATATTAACTGAAATACACAATTTAAAAATAAATATTTATCAAAACATGAATGGACTTTCATGTTCCTAAAACAAGAAAAAACATAAACCTCTCAGTTTTTACTTCATCTTGTATGTATAGATATTTGAAATATAGACTGTCCAATTTTATTCCTAAAACCTCTTCTCTCTAATGTCAATATGTCAGATTTTCTTTCTCATATCAAAGTAAGTGTTGAAAGATACTGAGTATCATATGCAAAGTTTTCACAGTTTTTTTCTTAATTGATTAGTACACTTTGATATTTATACTATGAGATCATTGGTGAAGATGTTACGGTGGCCATTAATTGGTGAAGTCAATAAAACAGGATTTAGAGCAGAAAATGCAAGTCAAGGCTCTGCCACTTCCTAGTTAGTGACTTCTGGTATTACAATGTTACTCTCAATTTCTGTTTTATCAGCTACCAAATGATAAAAGATTTGTGAGAAGATTAAACACAAATATGCTAAAATGCTGCAGAAGTAATAAAGCTCGGTAGATATTTTGCATTTGTATTCATTATAACATTGTGCTAAATAAACAGCATTTATTAGAAACCAGCAGAAGATACTATTTTAATGGTGAAATACTTTTCTCATGTCAGAACAAAACAAAGGTGTTTGTTTTTTGTTTTTATCATCACTATTTTCTTCTCTTTCCCTTCCTTTTCTTTTTTTCTTTTCTTTTCTTTTTTCTTTTTTATTTTTTCTTTTTTGAGATAGAGCTTCACTCTTGTTGCCCAGGCTGGAGTGCAATAGTGCGATCTCAGCTCACTGCAACCTCCACCTCCCAGGTTCAAGCGATTCTGCTGCCTCAACCTTCCGAGCAGATGGGAGTACAAGCCCCACCATACCCAGCTAATTTTTTGTATTTTTAGTAGAGACAGGGTTTCACCATGTTGGCCAGGCTGGTCTCGAACTTCTGACATCAGGTGATCCACCCCGCCTTCGCGTCCCACAGTGCTGGGATTACAGGCGTGAGCCACCGTGCCCAGCCTATCATCACTATTTTCAATATTGTTCTATACTTCTAGACCAGCACTATCTGGTAAGACTTCTTGCAGTTATGGAAATGTTCTCTGTCTGTGCTCTTCGGTTTGGAGCCACTAGCCATGTGTGTCTGTCCAAGTTTAAATTAAATTAAACTTAATTACATTTGAAATTCAGTTCCTCAGTTGCACTAGCAACATTTCAAGTGCTCATTAGCCACATGTAGCTAGTGGCTACCATATTGGATAGCTCAGATGAAGAACATTTTCATCATCCCAGAAAACTCAATTGGTTTAGAAGTTCTCATCATCCAGAATTACACAATAATGTTGAATAAGAGTGATCATGAAAGCATATTTATCCATCCATCCATTTTATGTTTTATGCATTTTTTTCTTTTTTTTTTTTTTAGATACAGTCTCACTCTGTCACCCAGGCTGGAGTGCAGTGGCATGATCTCAGCTCACTGCAACCTCGCCTCCCCAGTTTAAGCTATTCTCATGCCTCAGCCTCCCAAGTAGCTAGGATTACAGGCGTGTGCTACCATGCCCAGCTGATTTTTGTAGTTTTAGTAGAGACTGGGCTTCACTGTGTTGGCCAGGCTGGTCTCGAACTCCTGACCTCAAGTGATCTGCCCGCCTCGGCCTCCCGAAATGCTGAGATTACAGGCGTGAGCCACCGTGCCTGGCCTACAACTTACTTTAAAATGCGTAAAACAAGTCTGGGCTGCAGTGAGCTGAGATCGCACCACTGCACTCCAGCCTGGGAAACAGAGCGAGACTCCATCTCAATCAATCAATCAATAAAGTTGTAGCCATCAATATACTTCCCCCTTAAACTCTTTAGCATACATAACATTGACTAGTTAATACTTGTTTATGCTTTTATAGATAAAATTTTTCAGTGAACAAATTTTAGAGTACCAATCAATGAGTATTGACAAATGCATACAGCTGTGTAATCCAAATCCTGTCAAAATATAGAACCTTACCCTCACCCCAAAAAGTTTCCTCATTTTTCTTCCCATTTAGTCCCTACCATCACCCCCACCTTCTGAAGAAAGTGAAGAAACAAGCAAAAAAATCACCTTAATAGAAAAATGGGCTGAGGGAATACACTATTATTTCACAAAAGAAGAAATACACATTGACCAATAAACCTGTAAAGAAATTAATGCCCAACCTTACTTGAAGAAATGTGAAACAAATTATTTTATGTGTCATATTGGCAATAATTTAAAATGTTTATAACAGTGAGTATGGGCCAGGGTGTGGGGAAGGGTGCTCTCATGACGACCCAAAATGCTCTTTAACTTATCCAGAGTGTATTTTAATAATTATATACATTTTTAATTTTATGAATTCCATTTAGTTCTTTTTAAAATCTTCCCAGTCATTTCTGATCATTTCTTTTTGCTTGTCCCTATTGATGATTCTAACTTTTAGTTCTTTAAACTTTCACTTGTTAGATATTTCATATTCTGTTGTTGTTAACTCCCATATCTGAATTTCTTCTAGATCTATATTAGTTACAGTATAGACTTGACTGCTATAACTTACAGACCCCAAATAACAAGACAGACATTTATTCTTTGTACAAGCAGGTAGTCCAGTACTGATAGGGAAAGTCCAATCCACAATCCACAGGGCTTCAAGTCCTCTCTCTCATTACACTGCTATTCTCAACATTTCATCAGCTCCCACCATCTTGTCCACAGTCCAGACAGTAGAAAAGAGAAAATGGGAACACAGAGGGGTCACCCCTAACTTTTAATAGCTGGGCCTGAAAGTTAGACATGTTGCTTCCGCTCACATCTCAGAGGTAAGAAGTCACATGACCACACCTATATGCAAGACAGTCTGGGAAATGTCATTATCAACCTTTACCTAAAAACTATATTGTGGCCTGGTGTAGTGGCTCATGCCTGTAATCCTAGCACTTTGGGAGGCTGAGGTGGGTTGGATCACTTGAGGTCAGGAGTTCAAGACCAGCCTGGCCAACATGGTGAAACCACATCTCTACTAAAAATACAAAAAATTAGCCAGGCATGGTGGCACGCACCTGTAATCCCAGTTACTCAGGAGGTTAAGGCAAGAGAATTGCTTGAACCCAGGAGGCGCAGGTTGCAGTGAGCCAAGATCATGTCACTGCACTCCAGCCTGGGCAACAGACTGAAACTCAAAAAAAAAAATTATATTACTACTGAGGAAGGATAGAATGGATATTGGTGGACAACTAGCAGTCTCTGGAACAAGCTATAAATCTCATTTCTGCTGGCTTTCCCTCATGAGGTGGCTGGTCTCACGTGCTTGATGATCTTTGATTATGAGCTTATGTTTCCTTGCTCTTAATCTGTGGAAATCTTGTGGACCTAAATTAGGGATGCTTTCCTCCAGAGAGGGTTTAGTTTGCCTTTTCTAGGAACCAAGAGGAGTCTTCAGCTCTCTCACCTACTGCTAGTCTGAGGATTAATATCTTGGTTTTTGATGCTAAAGTTATTTGCCCTTGGAGGTGACCCCATGTTTACCATTTGGTTGCTGATCACTGTTCACTAAAATACAAAAATTAGCCAGGTGTGATGGCATGCGCCTGTAGTCTCAGCCACATGGGAGGCTGAGGCAGGAGAATCGCTTGAACCTGGGAGGCAGAGGTTGCAGTGAGCAGAGATTGCACCACTGCACTCCAGCCTGGGTGACAGAGTGAGACTGTCTTAAAAATACCAAAAACAAAAAAAACCCAAATGGGCACACTGAGCTTCTGCTCTCATCACTTCCCATTGGCCAGTCACACAAACAAGCCCAAAATCAGGAGGTGGGAAGTATACTGTATTCACCATGAAACCACAGCAAGGGGATGGTTGTATAAGATTTTATGGGGATTGAAGACTTGGGACCAAGTATTCGATTATTCAATCTCCCGTAACCTTCTAAAGAATTGCACTTCTCTCCAAATCTACCTTCTCTTCTCACACTTTTTTCAAAGGATCATCTTTTGCCGCTAAACAATTGTCTTTGTTTTCACCACTGTATCCCTCACACCTAGAACAATGCCTAGCAGGTAGTATATGCTTAGTAAATATGTGTTGAATAAGTAACTCCCAGCTGATCTCCCTGGTTGCACCCACTTCTCTCTAATCCCTTTCCACAGAGCAACCAGAGTAAGGTTTAAAAACATAAATTCTATCATTTTGGTCCCAGCTTAAAACCCTACCCTGGCTTCTCTTTGCACCCTCCTTACCATGTCCTTTATAAAGGCCATCCACTATCCAACCTGGCCTGGCACTCCAAATGCACCTGGTATCACTAACTTCACTCCAGCTACTGCCTTCTTCCTCCTCAAACATTCCAAGTGATTTTCAACTGCAAGACCTTTGTACTTACCATTCTCTCTCAGCGCAGTGCTTTTTCTCAGGCTCTTGGCATGCTAGCTCATCTTCAGTGAAAATGTCACTTCCTCAGGCCCTCCTCCACCATCGACCACCGACCACTGTACTTTAAGTCACCCTCTGCCATTATGTTGCATCCGCATCACCTTGTTCACTCCTTTCAGTGTATTTATCATGCCATGAAATTAGCATGTTTTGTTCATCACTGATCTCTAGCACCTATAATAATGTCTGGCACACATTAAGTGCCCTGTAAAAGTCTGTAATCCCACCACTTTAGGAGGCCAAGGCAGGTGGATCACTTGAGGTCAGGAGTTTGAGACCAGCCTGGCCAACATGATGAAACCCCTGTCTCTACTAAAAATAGAAAAATTAGCCACGCGTGGTGGTGCACATGTGTAATCCCAGCTACTCGGGAGGCTAAGGCAGGAGAATTGCTTGAACCCAGGAGGTGGAGGTTGCAGTGAGCTGAGATGGTGGCACTGCACTCCAGCCTGGGCAACAGTGAGATTCTGTCTCAAACCAACCAACCAACCAACCAACCAACCAACCAACCAACCAACCAACAAAAATCTGTTGAGTGAGTATATGAGAAAATGCTTCCCTCACATTTTTAGATAATTTTTCCTGCTTTTTATTTTCATCTACTCATCCATATATAAAATGATATTATGTAAATCCAAAGAAAATCAATTTAAGCTGAATAAAAATATTGGAACATCTTTGTTAATAAAGAAGAAGTTGAAAACTGGAGTTGCTCTGGTATGCGCTGTGGCATCCTTCTGCCTTGTGCCTCTGAGGCACTCAACTGCGGGGCTCAGGGGCTCAGTGACGCCTACACTGACATCTATCCCTCCACCTACACTAATTCATCTTACCTGGCTCACCTGTTTCCTTTTCCCATTCTTACCCTGGCTAACATACTAGATAATTTACCTATAATTATTTGTTTCCTGTCCCCCACCCTGCACCACTGTGAGCTCTATGAAGGCAAGGTAGTATTTTGTTTTTTTCTGATTCTAAGTAGGTGCTCAACCAATTGGGGAAGGAAATAATGAATGTCTCAAAGGAGAGAAAGAAAACTGAGAAGGTCCTGTATTCTTTCACTTCCTCCTAGTCATCCCAGATTAAGATACCCCCCACCTCTGCACAATCTACATCTCAGCACTATATACAAAATCTCCATGAGGTGTAAATGTTCACCAGTTTATTCATCCACAGAATGGTTTTACACGTATATTTATAAATCCATGTGCCTGTTGATGTTTTGCATGTGAGATCCATTATTTACCCGAGAGCTTTCATCAGGGAGGAATTTAGCTCAATATTTGTGAGATCATAATAGGATAAAAGCTGATGAAGATGAGCTCCATCCTATAGAGGCTATTTCCTCTATGAGTGGAGACTGTTTTTCCCCTTCCCTGAAGGAAAGACCAGCAGTTGTTTAAATAATGAATAAAGTTAGGCACTTGAATGTATCTTCAGGAAGGTACTGGAAGAAGAGGAGGAGCAGAGTACAAGAACTACAAGCATACCTTTGCGGGGGGAACAGCCAGTTCAAAATCTTCCCAATCAGCAGTTATACTTTTCTTTTAATTTCAAGTTTTCTTAGGATTATGAAATTAAAACATTCTGTTCTTGGTTATTTTCACAAGCCTTATCATCTTGAAAGACTCCATCCTCTGCCCATCCCTCAAAAGATCAACAGAGATAAATTTTTCTTTAGAAAGCAAACTATGTTCTTTTCTTTAAAATAACTGTGATAGAGAAAGTATTCACTTTAAGTAGTCATGCTTCTAAGTTGCTTGGAGGTGATTACATATGAACCTTCATATAAACTTGTATCTCTCTCATTTAAAAGAAAAGAGGAAGGAAAGGAATTAGCCCATTAATTATTTAAAATAATTGGTGCAACTGTTCCTATGAATTAATCCAGGCACTTGGAAGACAATTACACTCCGTGTTAATAACATTGCCAACCTTTTCCACTATGCTGCACTCCAAATACTATTGTGTTTTCATTGACAACATTCCCTATTACATATGCATATGAAAAACAGGCATTTTCATCAGAATTACTGTAATAGCATTAAGAGATTATTATTTTTTCCAATTTCTTTGGAAGAAAATTCACTTAAATTAGATTATTTATTACTCGACTGCTCTCGTATCTTGCCTGTATGTTTAGGTAAGTGGAGCCCATGAAAGTATAAACTTCAGAATAAAAAGCATGATTTTATACATTAATGATTTCAAATAAAAGAGGAGTGCCACATTTGTGCATCACTTCTTTCGAGAAAGTTAAGTCTGTGTTCTGCTTAGGAGAGATAACACTTTTTGTCCCTGTAGGTGGCCCCCCTGGTGTAGCCATTAGTTGCTAATTACTTGCAAACAAATAAACAATTAACTCCTTAAGCTGCTGGCTGGGCAAGTGTTCATTGACATGCTAAAACTTTCTAAGACAGGATTTTAATTAGTGACGTTCTAAATCCAGCCCCCTTGTCAGCGGAGCTATAAGGTGAACTGCAGGAAGATCCCAGCCCTATACACGTGGGGCAGAGCCAGCAGAGGCCGGAGCTATTGCTCCGTGCAGACCACAAGAGGATGTCTCCCAGCCTTCAGGAAGGCTCTCAGCTCCGGGAAAGCAAACCCTCAACTTGCTCCTTTTCAATTGAGAAAATCTTAGAACTGGACCAGAAGAAAGACTGTGTTCCATTAAGGAAACCCCACAGGCCCTGGGCAGACACCTGCAGCTTCTCAGGTATGCCACAGCTTAGTTGTTTCAATTCTTTGTTACTTCATTTACAGTGTTTAATTTGCCCTTTATTTCATACTACATAGAGCTAGAGTTTAGGACTTTTATTTTATTTATTATTATTATTTTTTTTTTTTTCTGAGATGGAGTGTTAGTCTTGTTGTCAAGGCTGGAGTGCAATGGCATGATCTTGGCTCACTGCAGCCTCCACCTCCCGGGTTCAAACGATTCTCCTGCCTCAGCCTTCCGAGTAGCTGGGATTACAGGCATGCGCCACCATGTCCTGCTAATTTTTGTATTTTTAGTAGGGGGGGGCGGTTTCACCCTGTTGGTCAGGCTAGTCTCGAACTCCTGACCTCAGGTGATCTGCCTGCCTCGGCCTCCCAAAGTGTTGGGATTACAGGCATGACGCACCACGCCCAGCCAGAGTCTAGGACTTTAATGCCTCCAGCTGAGTCCTAGGGAAAATGAAAACAATATCAGCTTTGGATTGAGCGAAGTGGATAAGTTCACTCACAGGAAATACCAAGAACCTGCCTTCAGAAGATCTCTCCCTGTTTGACACATCAGATATTTGAAATCTCTTTTCACTGAAAAATACATGACATTCAGAGACCAAAGAGGCAGTATTACCAAGACAGGATCTTCATTTTTGATTGGTTTTTGGTTAATGGGGGGCAATTCTCTTGTGAATCCCAGAATTCCACTAGGAAAAGAAAGATGAGTTCCTGAAACTACCTCTATAGAACTTTGTGGAACATAAGATTGACCATCTAAGATAGGGCTTATTTTTCTGTTTTTAGGGAAAGATGGTAACTTATGTCTACATATCCCAAATCCTCCCGGTGGGATTTCATTCCCCAGCATGGTGGATCATCCAGTGCCAGAAGAAAGAGCTTCGAAATATGAAAATTACTTTTCAGCCTCAGAAAGACTGTCTTTGAAAAGAGAGTTGAGTTGGTATAGAGGCCGAAGACCAAGAACTGCTTTTACTCAAAACCAGGTGGGAAGTTTTTTCACCCAATAATGATAATACAAAGGCTTTAATTGACACCAAGTTGAACAAAAGCCCATTCACTTTGGTATCTCAGTTTAGAAGCTTTATTAATGAAACAATAGACTATCATATTTTAACAATTTCCAGGTAATCATTTTTAAAAAGGCATCCAGATTAATTGCCCAGATTTAAATGTAGTCATTTTACTCCAGAAGTTAAAGCTCATTTTTGGTGACATACTGAATATCAACATTTTTTTTTTTCTTATTCTTAGATTGAAGTGTTAGAAAATGTCTTTAGAGTAAACTGCTATCCTGGCATTGATATTAGAGAAGACTTAGCTCGAAAATTGAATCTAGAGGAAGACAGAATCCAGGTAATTTTCAAATTTAGTTGTTATTCATGGTGTTGAAATGTTAAGAATAATAAAATAATGTTTCTGAGACCTATTTTATTTTTCCTTAACTTTAGATTTGGTTTCAAAATCGGCGTGCAAAACTGAAAAGGTCCCATAGAGAATCACAGTTTCTAATGGCGAAAAAAAATTTCAACACAAATCTCCTGGAATAGATAGAAAACTAAACAAGTGAAATTATCTTCTAATTGCAGAGCATGAAGAATCAGTGGAAATATTAAATGTTAAAATGTGATGCTTGCTTTCCTGCATTTAATCTGAACATTGTCATTTTTTTCTGAAAATATATTGTATGTAATTACTATTATAGCATGGTACATATTATATTTGGGCACTTTTAGTTATAGTAAAGACCTTTTCTATATATTTTAATAAACATTTTCAGAAAAGATTGCTATTTTTTAAGTGAGCCAAATTAATCTAATAAATTAGTTTGTTAAAATCAATAGACTCATGACTGACTCCACAAGCTGGATTCTAATTATAAAGTATTTCAAGTAAAATAATCTGAAGAACAAAAGCGTGAGTTGTTTCCATTAGTTTCCTCCATGCACATTTTGAAACATAATTATGCTTCACTATATTATAGATTATGATTTATTCATGAATCTTCAACTTCTCTTGATTTATAGCATAAAGCAGTGAGAATTTCTTACCATCTATCAAAACAAATTCTTACAGCATGTTAGTTTCAAGTTTTTTTTCCAAGTAAAGTCATTATGCCAAAGTACAAAGATACAAGTATCAGCTAGCATATTTATGCCGTTGGTATTGAATTGCACAAAAGAAGTAAGCAGCAAATAAATGCAAAATTTTAAATAGTTTTCTAGTTTAATTTTGTACTTTACTTTCATTCATTAGTGCTAGTGATCATCTAGCTTATATCTATTTCCAGTTTAATGATTTCTAATCAACTGCAAAATTAAATTGACTGAGAAGGTAGGATAACTGACCCACCTTTTGTAAGTGCTCTGACATAGTCACTGGAAGTAATCAAGGTGCTTTCTAAGTAACAAAAACTATGTGTTTTCATTTCCCATTTTCCCTGCCAATTAAAGATGGGAATAGGATAAGATATATAACAAGAAGGGGGCCCTCTCCACTGGAAATCTGGGCATTTGTTTTCTAGTTAATGGAAGACTTAAGTGGGTGGGTTTTTTGTTTTGTTTTGTTTTGTTTTTGAAATGTCAGCTTAAGACTCTGACTTTGTCCACTGGAAGCCAAATTTCAGCTTTGTCCATTTGAATTGAGTTCTCCCTTGCTTCTCTTTTCTTTCTGTCCTCTGTCCTTTCTGATGTCCCAGTGATGATCAGGGTAGAAGGTTCTCATTGAATTATTGAATCTATAATCATTATATATTTTTATATATGAAAGACTGGAGGGAGTTTGCATATTATTTCTAAGGAAAAGCATCATGACTCAGATTTTAGAGCTTTTTAAAATTATTTACTGAGAGCACATTTGGGGTAGAGAGCTATGTGACCCAACAATTGGTCAGCAATAAGTGTGCTTATTCTAGTCCATTGTTGCTGAGATGGAGAAAGAGGAGGAAAAGAAGGGCAACAGGGTAGTTAGGAAGAACAGAGGCATTACCTGTTTTCCAATAAAGACTGGACCATTTTTTCCAATATAAAAAGCTGCTTCCATTCATATAAAAATTGGAAGCACTATTTATGAAATGTATTAGTTAAAACTTATCCACAAAGAGTTTTCTTCATTCTCCATTAGGTTTTTATGAAATTATGTTAAATTGAAAGACTGGAAGTTACCAGGAGTAGGCTCTGGGGGAGTGGGTTGGAGGAGAATGCGTCGCATGATGGGTAAGCTTTTATTTTAATTCCAAATTTTTTGTCATTCTATATTCTGCAAACAATTTAAGCAGTATAGAAATAGAGTAAAATCCCCCTTGAATCTCATCCTTCAGAGATAACCATCATTAAACACCTTTATAGATCTTTTTGTGTATCATAAAAACATCTTTATATATATACACGCACACATATTTGTTGTTTTTGTCGTTATTTTTTAAAATGTGATCACACTTGACATTCTGTTTTGCATCTCTCTGACATCCTGCCATGTCAGAATTATAGCTCTGTCTCCTGAATGTCTGCTTGGTTTAGGATAAGATTTCAAGTCTTGTACACAATAAGAAACTATTCCACATTATTAATATTAATATTAAAGTATTTTTGAAGTAGTGCTTTTCATAAATTGAGATTTTTCAAAGAATAATCATAGTTTATCTAGAATTTCTACAATTAAACCTAATTCCCAAATCCCTGAGGAATGTAAAGATTCTGTGTAAAATGATAGAATCTAGAAAAAAATGAAACACTGTCACAGATATCAATCAACAACTAATAATGCACTTAAGTTTTTTTTTTTTAATTATAAAAACTGGTCATGCCTCTAAAAAGTCTGGTGAGGAGAGAAACATAATAACCCTAGACCATCATTATCTCAGTATTTTCCAATGACAATTTTACATAACTGATTTATGTGGCCCTAAAATTCAATTTTATTTATAATTGAAATAAATTGTGTTTATAACTGAATTTATATGTCTATAACTGAAGCTACATATGTATAACTGAAATAACTTATAATAGAAATGATATATTTATAACTGAAGCATTTATAAGTCAGAAAAATTAAACATGAATTTATAATATTAAATAACTATAAATGTAATATACCTATCTTTTTAATATTTTTTGATACTAATAACAATATAAGTTCTATTATAACTTTTGTGAAGCAAGTTCATAATGTATAAGAATACTCAAGAAACAGGATAATATAAAAGATTGCTAGTGTATTTCCCCTAAAATCTTTTTTAAAAACCCAAAGATAAAGGCTGATCTTGTTAGAAGAAATAATGAATCAGTAACATTTTTGGAATTATAATTGCTAGAAATTTGGAGAGAATATAATGATATTCAGGGGGAAAATTGAACTCAGGAAAAATCAAGCAAAATGAAAACGGAAAGGAAAACCCAAGATAGAATTATCTTTCCCTCAAAACACGTAGGCTCTAATCCACAGCTTATCTCTCTTTCCTGGTAATTCTAGGCCTTTGTCTCCATTAATGCTCAAGACAAGGTGAACAGTAGTAACAAATCAAACTAATGCAGTCAGGCTAATACCTGGAGCGTCTCTATTATCTGACAACTGCCTAAATAAGGTTATTTGGTCTCCTGTAATGGTATTTGTCTTTTGTGAAGTCAGCCAGACAAAGCCCATCACTAAAGAGTGCTGTTGGAAACAATGGCTGTGTGTGCTGGTGGTCAACTTTTGAGTTAATCAGTGTTAATAGCCGCTTTCACCTCCTGCATCTTATCACACATCACACGAATGGCATAAATCTCCCATTACCGAACCCAGCACACAGCATCAACCTGGGCCTTGTTCCTCCCTCTTGTTCCTCCCAGCAGAGATCTGGGAACTGCTCCATTTTCTCAATATGGAACTCAACTCACAGTCTGACAAAGGGTGACTTGCTATCTCCATTTCACTGAGCCTCATAGGAATAAAACCCCCTCCAAAGTTAGTCTTTGGCTACCTTTCATGATCATTTTGACTGTCCTGACTCCTGTTGGAACATCGGTCCACGGCACAAGGCAGCTCCTGGTGGCTCTCAACACTCCACACCCCATTAAACTCACTTCTTCTGCCCATGCTTTAATCTTGGACTTCACAGCCTCCAGAATTGTGAGAAATAAATTTCTGTTGTGTATAAGCTGCCCAGTCTGTGGCATTTTTGTTATAGAAGCCCAAATGGGCTAACTGTCCACCATGAGCTATGCAATATGGTTCTTCACATGAATATTCCCATTTAATTTTCACAGTCACTCTGCAAAGTGAATATCGGCAATCCACTTTACAAATAAGAAAACCTAGCATCAGATATTTTTATTATGATTTTTTTTTCTTTTTTTTTTTTGAGATGGAGTCTCACTCTGTTGCCCTGGCTGGGGTGCAGTGGCATGATCTCGGCTCACTGCAACCTCTGCCCCCTGGGTTCAAACGATTCTCCTGCCTCAGCCTCCCGAGTACCTGGGACTACAGGCATGCGCTACCATACCCAGCTAATTTTTGTAGTTTTAGTAGAGACGGAGTTTCTCCATGTTGGCCAAGCTGTTCTCAAACTCCTGACCTTAAGAGATCTGCCTGCCTTGGCCTCCCAAAGTGCTGGGATTACAGGCATGAGCCACCACGCCGGGCCTTTATTATGATGATTATTATCCCGTTTTACAGATGAGCTGATTGAAGGACACAGACTAAATGTCTTGATCACGGCCACACAGTTGAAGCAGCTCAGCCAGAATTCAGACCAAGTTCTGCCTGACTCCAGAGTTGCCTCTTCCTCTTCAGCATTCCAGTAGATGGAGTTACTGGCTATGATGCTAATACCTAGAAAAATGTACTACATTTTTCTTTTCTTCCTCCCTTTCTTCCTTCCTTCCACTTTTTTTTTTTTTTTTTTGGCAGGGTTGAGTGGGAGTAGGGGGATGGGATTAAAAGTCTGAGTGTTTGATACCTAAAGTAATCAAATTCTCTTAAGTTCCAACAATTTTTTGGAAATAATCTTTTCTCTATACATAAATGGTATTTTGTCTAGATAATATGTACATCCTTACCTGTATAAATATTAAACCTCATTACAATTTTTTTTTTATTTTAAACCTTATTAAGATTTAACAGCAATCACTAGATTTAAGTCCTTTTCCCCTGAAATTGCCATCAGAAATTTGTGGAGGCCAGGCATGGTGGCTCACACCTGTAATCCCAGCATTTTGGGAGGCTGAGGCAGGATGATCACTTGAGGCCAGAAGTTTAAGATCAGCCTGGGCAACATAGTGAGACCAAGGTCTACAAAAAATTAAAAAATTAGCCAGCCACAGTGGTTCATGCCTGTAATCCCAGCACTTTGGGAGGTTTAGGTGGGCAGATCACTTGAGGTCAGGAGTTTGAGACCAGCCTGGCCAACATGGTGAAACCCTGTGTCTACTAAACATAGAAAAATTAGCTGGGCATGGTGGCAGGTGCCTGTAATACCAGCTACTCGGGAGGCTGAGGCAGGAGAATCGCTTGAACCCAGGAGGCAGAGGTTGCAGTGACCCAAGACCGCCCCCCTGTACTCCAGCCTGGGCAACAAAGCGAGACTCCATCTAAAAAAAAAAAATAGCTGGGCATGGTGATGTGCACCTGTGGTCCCAGCTACTTAGGAAGCTGAGGTGGGAGGATTGCTTGAACTCAGAAGGTTGAAGCTGTAGTGAGTCATGATCATGCCACTGCACTCCAGCCTGAGTGACAGAGTGAGACCCTTTCTCAAAAAAAAAAAAATTTTTTTGTAAAGAAAAATCTCAAATCAGCAATCTAACCTTTTACCTTAAGAACAACAAAAAAGGAGAGCAAAATAAATTCAGAATAATCAGAAAGATAAAGATCAGAAAAACCATGGAGAAAAGTCAATGAAACCAAAAACTGATGCTTTACAAATATTAATAAAATTGATAAACCTTTAGCCAGACTAACAAAGAAAAAAGGAGAAGATATAAGTCACTGACATTAGGAATGAAAGAGGAGCTATAACTACAGACCACATCAACATTAAAAGAAGAATAAGATAATACTTTGAATAACTCTATGCACACATTTGATAGCTTAGAAGAAATAGATCAAATCTACAAACTACTAAAATCCACCCAAGAAGAAACAAATAACCATAATAGTTCTATACTTACTAAAGAAATGTGAAATAATAATTTTAAACCTCTGAAAAGGTAAACTCCAGGCCCAGATGATTTCACTGGCAAATTCTCTATAACATTTAGAGAGGAAGTAACATCAATTCTACACAATCTCTTCCAGAAGATACAAGAAGATCAATTCTCTACTCATTTTATGAGACTTATATTACCCCGATACTAAATTAAAGACAATAAAAGAAGGAAAAAAAAACCCAAGTTCACTATCCCTCATTAACATAGATGCAAAAATCCTCAACAAAATATTAGTAAATAAAATTCAGCAATGCAAAAAAAGAATAACACAGTATCACCAAGGGGGGTTTACTAATTGATTTTCAAACTAATTGATTGGTTTACTTAGGCTTGTCAACCCCTAAGTAAACCCCCCTTGGTGATACTGTGTTATTCTTTTTTTTGTATTGCTGGATTTTATTTACAAGCCTGGATTAATATTTGAAAATCAATTAATGTTATCTACCATATTAATAGACTAAAGATGATAAATCACATTATTATTTCAACTGATATTGAAAAGCATTCAATATCCATTGAAATGCAATAGCCATTTATGATAAAAATTATCATCAAACTAGGAATAGAAGGGAACTTTCTTAACATCTACAAAATATCTGCAAAAAAACCATAAAGCTAACATGATGTTTAATGGTGAAATACTAAATTCTTTCCCCCTAAGACTGGGAACAATGCAATGTCCACCTCATCACTCCTATCCAGTGTTGACTTCGTAGTTCTAGCCAGTACAATAAGGCAAAAAAAAAAAAAAAAAAAAAAAAATGCATAAAGATCGGAAAGAAAGGAATAAAACTATCCCTATTCACAGCAACATGATTATCTATGTAGAAAATTCCAAGGCATCTACAAAAAGTACCTAGATTTAGTGAGTTTAGCCAGGTTGCAGGATGCAAGGTCAACATACAAAAGTCAATCGTATTTCTATATACCAACAACCAACAATTAGAAACTTAAATTAAAAAAATAGTGCCCTCCAGAGCATGTACAGCATCAGTATACTGAAAACCACAAAAAGCAATGAAAGAAATCAAATAAGACCTAAATAAATAGACGGATACACTGAATTTAGTGATTGTAAGACAACATGGTTGAGATGTGAGTGTCAATCATCCCCACAGTGATGTATAAATTCAACACAATTCTCATCAAAATCCCAGCAGGATTTTTTGTTTTTAAAAAAATAAAAGCATATGGAAAGGCAAAAGAACTAGAATAGACAAAACAATTTTGAAAAATCACGGAAAATTTAGTGCAATCATACTACCTGGTTTTAAGATTTACTGTAAAGCAGTAAAAGAAAAACATAGATTTCACTAAAATATGAAACATTTTTGCTTTTTGAAAGATATTGTTAATAGAATGAAAAACCAAACTATAAACTAGAAAATATTTGCTAATGGTATATCTGACAAAGGACTTGTATCCAGAATATATACAGTGTAGAACACAATCACAGGCTGGGTGCAGTGGCTGACGCCTGTAATCCCAATACTTTGAGAGGCTGAGGAGAGCAGATCTCTTGTACCAGGAGTTCAAGACCAGCCTGGGCAATAAAGTGAGACCCTGTCTCTACAAAAATTTAAAAAGGGCCGGGCGCGGTGGCTCAAGCCTGTAATCCCGGCACTTTGGGAGGCCGAGACGGGCAGATCACGAGGTCAGGAGATCGAGACCGTCCTGGCTAAAATGGTGAAACCCCGTCTCTACTAAAAAATACAAAAAACTAGCCGGGCATGGTGGCGGGAGCCTGTAGTCCCAGCTACTCGGGAGGCTGAGGCAGGAGAATGGTGTAAACCCGGGAGGCGGAGCTTGCAGTGAGCTGAGATCTGGCCACTGCACTCCAGCCTGGGCGACAGAGCGAGACTCAGTCTCAAAAAAAAAAAAAAAAAAAAAAAAAGTAGCTAGGTGTGGTGGCATGCACCTGTGGTCCCAACTATAAAGGAGGTTGAGGCAGGAGGATCACTTGAGCCCAGGAGGTAGAGGCAGCAGTGAGTTATGATTGCACCACTGCACTTCAGCCTTGGCGACAGAGCAAGACCTTGTCTCAAACTGCACCCCCCCACACACACATTTGGTTCAGAAAATAAACCAAATAAATATGAACAAAAGGTTCGAACAGACACCTCATTTAAAAAGATATACAGATATCCCAGCACTTTGGGAGGCCAAGGTGGGCAGATCGCCTGAGGTCAGGAGTTCAAGACCAGCCTGGCCAACATGGTGAAACCTCGTCTCTGCTAAAAATACAAAAAATTAGCTGGGCGTGGTGGTGGGCACCTGTAATCTCAGCTATTTGGGAGGCTGAGGCAGGGAGAATCACTTGAACCCAGGAGGCAGAGGTTGCAATGAGTTGAGACTGTGCCATTGCACTCCAGCCTGGGCAACAGAGTGAGACTCCGTCTCAAAAAAAAGATATACAGATAACAAATAAGCACATGAAAAGATGTTCAACATCGTTAACTATTAGGGAAATGCAAATTAAATCACAATGAAATACCACCACATACCTATGAGAATAGCTAGGGAGAAGGGGAGAAAAGCTGATAGTAGCAAGTTTAGACAAGAATGTGGAACAACCAGAACTCTCATCTATTGCTGGTAGGAATGCAAAATGGCACAACCATTATGGAAGACAGTTTGGCAGTTTATTATAAAGTTAAACATATGTTTACCATATGACTCAGTAATCCCACTTCTAGGTATTTACCTTCAAAACTCTACACAGATGTTTATAAGCAGTTTCATTATAATCAGCAAAAGCTGGAAACAATAGGTGAGTGCATTTATAAACTGTCATACATCCAAATAGTGAGGTGCTACTCAGAAATAAATTTTTTAAAAAAACAAAAACTACTGGTCCACATGACACATGGATGAATGTCAGAGATATGCTGAGTGAAAGAAGCAGATCTCAAAAGGTTATATTCTGTAGCAGTCCAGAACTTGCACATGTAGATAACACTGAACAAGTCCTAGCTATAAGGGTGAAGAACAGATCAGTGGTGCACAGGATTCATGAGAGGGAAGGTGTTTGACTGCAAAAGCGGCAGCATGAGGGAATTTTTGGGGAGGATGGAGTAGTTGTTCTGTGTCCTGACTGTGGTTACATGAATCTATACACATGTTAAAATTCATGGAACTGTGCACCAAAAGATAGTTTGTGTGTGTGTATATTATTATATATAATATATATACACATATATATAATATATTTTATATATATATTTATAAATTTTTTTTTTGAGATGGAGTCTCTCAAGGTTGCCCAGGCTGGAGTGCAATGGTGTGATCTCGGTTCACTGCAACCTCTGCCTCCCAGGTTCAAGTGATTCTCCTGCTTCAGCCTCCCAAGTAACTGGGATTACAGGTGCCCACCACCACACCCGGCTAATTTTTGTATTTTTAGTAGAAACGGGGTTACACCATGTTGGCCAGGCTGGTCTTGAACACCTGACCTCAGCCTGCCTGAAGTGATCCGCCCGCCTCAGCCTGCCAAAGTGCTGGGATTACAGGCGTGAGCCACCAAGCCCGGCCTATATACATTTTTTAAAAACTGCACTGAGATACCATTTCTTACCTGTCACATTAGCAAAAATTTTAAAGTTTGACAAAGCACTCAGCTGGCAAGTCTGTGGGAAAACAGACACTTTCATATGTTGCTGGTGAGTATGCAAATTGCTAGAACTCATATGAAGGGAAATCTAATAACATCTAACAAAACTACATATGTGTTTAACTTTTCATCTGGCAATGCAACTTCTGAGGGTTTACTCTAAAGAAACATTTCTGGCACGGCACAGTGGCTCACACCTGTAATCCCAACACTTTGGGAGACCGAGGTGGGCGGATCACGAGGTCAGGAGATCAAGACCATCCTGTCCAACATGGTGAAACTCCATCTCTACTAAAAATACAAAAATTAGCCAGCGTGGTGGAAGGTGCTTGTAATCCCAGCTACTCGGGAGGCTGAGACGGGAGAATCACTCGAATCTGGGAGGCAGAGGTTGCAGTGAGCCGAGATTGCACCACTGCATTCTAGCCTGTGCAACAGAGTGAGACTCTGTCTCAAAAAAAAAATTATATATATATATATATATATTTCCAACAATACAAAACTCCTTATGCATAAGATTATTCACTGAAGCACATTTGGAATTACAAAATATTAGAAACAACCTAAATGCCCATACACAAAAGAGTGGTTGAGTAAACCCTGGTACAGCCACATGATGCTATACTACATAGCTGTACAGAAGCTCAGATGCCTCTACGAACTGTTAAGGAATGATGCCCAGCATATAAGTGAAGAAAAGTGCTAGAGAGTGTCTATAGTGTGAAAAGAAGGAGAAATAAAACCTAGATGTATCTGCTTAGTTTTGAAAAGAGATATGCAGGAAGGATAAACTAGGAAATGAAATTGGTTACTTCAGGGAGTAGAGATATGTGGTAGAGATGGGAGCATAGGAACAAGGTGGAAGGGATGGGTGGGGGAGTTACACTTGCCTGCATATATTAATATTATTATTATTTTTTTTTGAGACAAAGTCTCACCCTGTCACCCAGGCTGGAGTGCAGTGGTACAATTGTGACTCACTGCGGCCTTCACCTCAGGGGCTCAAGCAATCCTTCTATCTCAGCCTCCCAAGTGGCTGGGACTACAGGCGTGAACCACCATGCCCGGCTACTTTTTGAATTTTTTGTAGTAACAGGGTTTCGCCATGTTGCCCAGAATGTTCTCAAACTCCTGAGCTCAAAAGATCTGCCCACCTCCACCTCCCAAAGTGCTGGGATTACAGGCATGAGCCACCGACCCCATCCTCTGCATATACTTTTAATGGTGTATTAATGTTTCACATATTCAAAATTAAAACCAACAAAGATGAAAGAAAAAAACCCTTAAATTTGAATATTAGCAGAAGCAATGAACTTGACATTAATTAAAATGAATAACGCAAAATGATGCTAACACTCTGAAGTAGGGCAGAATATGGGAAAACCAACCCAAGTGACTTTTGCATACTGTGTTTCAACTATATACCCTCAGACTAAAGATAAAGAACTATAAGCAAATATTGAACTCTAGTTAGTAAGCTTCTTTTTTTTTTTTTTTTTTTTTTTCAAGACAGAGTCTCACTGTGTCGCCCAGGCTGGAGTGCAGTGGTGTAATCTTGGCTCACTGCAACCTCTGCCTCCCAGGTTCAAGCAATTCTCAGCTTTCTCTACTGGATGGGTGTGATGCAACTGGACAACACAAGGCTCATCTCTGGCCAATTTGGGAAGCCAGGAAGAGAGGGAGCCTAACTCTGAGTCTGTTGAAGTCTCAGGGAGGACTCTGATGGACCCAGCTCCTGGGGTTGGAGAATCACTCCTAATGTGAGGGTTGGCTGGTACAGGGCCACCTTGATTGGCAGCCCCCTAGAACTACAGGGAGGGAGGAAAGTATTCCTAAAAGAACTCACAGAGAGGAGAGGATGACAACAAAGTCATGGCTCTTTACCGCTTGTCCTTGTCACGGCCTTTTTGTGAAGTTCTCACTTCTGCTTATTCTTACCACCTGCCTACCAGGTGAGAATAGAAAAAATCCTCAAAAACAATGAAAAATAAAACTACTCAATCTACTTTGCCCCATGACAAGCTCCAGTGAAGGCCTATAAGCCCTTGTGGGCAGGCTAGGCAGACCTGGGCCCACCATCTTGCTTCCCTTCACACTCCTAGCATAGGAACTTGCCTGTAGTTTCAGCTCAGTGTTTGCTTAATGCTTCCAATACCTTCCAACAGGGTATTTTAATTTGACCCAGATAATTTGTCCTCTGTGACCCTTTCAGGGTGACTAGTTCTCAGGCAGTCAATATCTGAATATATCTCAGTCCCCAAACCCCATTTTAAAGGAAGGTCAGATTTGTTGTAGTTACCTTATGTTTAGCTTAGTAATAGATGAATACATAATTGTCACCACTAAAAATCTTCCTGGGCTGGGCATGGTGACTCATGCCTGTAATCCCAATACTTTGGGAGGCTGAGGCGGGCGGATTGCTTGAGCTCAGGAGTTCAAGACCAGACTGGGCAACATGACAAAGCCCCATCTCTACAGAAAATACAAAAATTAGCCAGGCATGGTGGCATGCACTTGTAATCCCAGCTACTTGGGAGGCTGAGATGGGAGGATCACTTGAGGCTGGAAGGTTGAGGCTGCAGTGAGCCGTGATTGTGCCCCTGCACTCCAGCCTAGGTGACAGAGTGATGAGACCCTGTCTCTCTATATATTTAAAATAAAATAAAAAATCTTCCTAGCTAGAATGTCAGCCATTCTGGTCTTTGGTGGGGCACTTTGAGCCCTAAAATGCCATCCTTCTGTGAGCCGACATACCGTACCCAGGACCTTCTTGAGGAGCATCTTGGTCCAGGGGACCCACCTTGTCTCGCAAAAGGCTGAGAGAGAATAGCTATACTTCAGGCATCTGTCAGAAGTTGGTTCTTGAATGCCCTTCCCCTTAAACACTCGTTCAAATCCAGGAACTCTGAAATATGAGTGTGCATGAGCATTACGTGAAATACATATTTAAAATGTAGATTCCTGGAGACTCTGGAGGAGCGGGGCTGACCATGTGAGGAGCTGAGTGAAAAGCATAGGAAACAACAAGTACAAAGGCCCTGAGGCAGGAAAGAGTGTTCCAGGAATGATCAACAAAGTGAGCAAAAGGAAAATGGGTAGGAGAAGAAGGAGCAAGGGCAGGAGGGGCCAGGCCTTGAGTGGGATAAGGAGATTGGGTGTTTTTGTTTTTATTTTTATTTTTTTTTGAGACAGAGTTTTGCTCTTGTTGCCCAGGCTGGAGTGCAATGGTGCGATCTCAGCTCACCACAACCTTCGCCTCCCGGGTTCAAGTGATTCTCCTGCCTCAGCCTTCCTGAGTAGCTGGGATTATAGGCATGTGCCACCACGCCCGGCTAATTTTGTATTTTTAGTAGAGACAGAGTTTCTCCATGTTGGCAGGCTGGTCTCGACCTCCCGACCTCAGGTGATCCGCCTGCCTTGGCCTCCCAAAGTGCTAGCATCACAGGCATGAGCCACCGCGCCTGGCTGGAGATTGGGTTTTTATCCATGTGCAACTGGAAGCCACTGAAGGTCGTATATGGAGGGAATAATGGATCAGATTTTCATTTCAAGTAAACATTCTGGCTGTTCTGTAGAGATAGATTATTGAGGAGCAAGAGCAGGCAGGAAGACCAGACAGGAGACGTTGCTAGAGGTGCGGGCCAGAAGGGAGAGTGGCTTGGCAGGGGGATGGATTTGGAGCTGGACAACAATTGAGTCTGTGAGGAGTTTGAGTGTTAACCTCAGTCCTGGCACATCTTATTGTTCCTGTTCTCATTTTTTTCTGTTCCAGTTATTTCATCCCTTATTCCCTCCCCACATTTTTTGTTGTTGTTCCAAAAAGAAAATGTTCTTTTTATTGTAAAAATAAAATATTCTCAATATTCAAAATTAAACAATACAGAAAATTAGAATAAATTAATTAGCAGCAATCCTACTACCCTGAGATACTGCCGTTCTTCCAGATATTCTTTACATGAGGACGGATGTGTTTTGCACAAATATAATTTTTTCTTTGCTGTTTGCGCAAATTTCTTGAATCAAAAAGAAACCTTCAAAAGGAATAGCTTTGAGTCTGTAAGGTCAGAAAACACAAGTAATTTTCCTAAAAGGCAGGAGAGGAGCTTGGGGATTTAAAAATTAAAATACCAGAAAATATACTCCAAACAGAGAAGCTAAAAAATGAGTGTGGTAATTTCCTCCTAGAAGGGAATGTGATGCCTGGGCAAAATACCGTTGTTTATTTTGCATAGTCTTAACCCGAACTACACAAAAACAGAGAGCGGTGGCAGGAAGTGCCTTCCCATGTCAAGGCAGGATGGGGTCCCCATGTGAGGCCTCTAGATGTCTCAGGATTAGCCAAGAATCCTCAGAGCAACTTGCTGTAAACACTAATTGTATTTGTGTCTCTGTCTTTGATTAGTGGCTTAGTCAGCTTTCTGGCTCATTATCATCTTAATCTTTTTATTTTTTTTTAGTGTAATAAGGCTAAGGCTCTAGTTTTATTTTTTCATTTTCCCCAAGGGAAATATAATTTAACTATATACTTGAAAAGTATTTTATATACTTTTTATCTTTAGAAATATATTTAATAACCTCAGTGTGAGAATGTTGTCGCCTCTCTGATCTCAATAATCAAATGGTTGAAATAGAAAGCAAAGGACTTGGAGTACCCGAATTCTGTCCTCAGCCATCAGTTGTTTTCCTCACGTGGAATATCCTATACGTTAGCAAAGAACAGAATCAAAGCAGACAATGTATTGAGAGAAGTGGAGTTTTACATGTCAATGATCGCATGTGAGAAAGCAGGAATAGTCCAGCATTAATTGTAGTGTGCAGACGGTGGGTGTACGGTGTTCACAGCAATTTTAGATTCTAGATTATTTCTTTGCTTGCACTGCTTGGTTTTATTAGTAGACAACAAGCCTTAGTCAAGCAGGCAATTTTTAGAAAGGGATTGTCTCATTGTATGGGGGTAGAGGGAGACTCTGTCATTTCCCAGCATTTTCTGTAGGAGGAAGATACTGATACTGAGTGAGTCTGTGTGCTTCCACAATAGATTGTAGTCACTTTTTCAAGGGTTTTGAGGTCTAATTAATGTAGTCTGTGTTGCTTATTTGTTGTGCTTGTTTGTTTTTAATTATACAAATAAAAATTACATTAGGATTGAAAAAGCAAACACATTACAGATAGAAGCTCTTTTTGAGACCCTTCCTCCCAAATCCCCAGTCTCCTCCCTCCAATAAAACTACCTTTTTCAGTTTGATACCTTTGCTTCCAAAATCTTTTTCTTATGGATTTTTATACAAGGGTATGTACCCACATAAAACATGTAGCATTGTTTTATAGTTCTATTTATTTGTTGATTTTTCATAAATGGTATTTTAACATACTTATTCTAGCATTTTTCCTCCACTCAACAATATGCCTCAGTGCTGTTTCTAAGCCCCTCGTAGCTATGCCTTGTTAAAACAAACAAACCTATTGCATTGTGTAGTGTGACAGGGTGGGTGTTCCACAGTGTGTTTTTAGCCATTTATCTCTTGATAGACACTAAGGTTGTTTCTGTTGTTGTTGTTTGTCCCGCCATTAAAAATAGTGCTATTGCTATGGGCTGAATATTTCTCCCCGAAAATTCAAATGTTGAAATCCCAGCCCCCCAGATGATGGCATTAGGAGATAAAACCTTGGAGAAGTGATTAGATCATGAGAGTGGAGCCCTCACAAATCAGATCAGTGCCCTTATACAAGAGGCTTGAGAGTGTTCCCTTTCCCCTTCTGCCATGTGAGGACAGAGCAAGAAGGAATCATCTATGAAGCAGGAAATGGGTCCTCACTATGATGGCAGTGGTTGCTGCCATCATGCTGGCTGCAACAGGGAGGCACCGCTCCACTGCACACTCTGTAGAGCCGGTGGGAGGCCCACCACTGCAGCCACCCAAACCCCAGTGCATGACCCGGGTGTCTTTGCAGCCCGCACCCCAGGAAGAACTGCCCCCTCCCCCACAAGTCCCTGCAGGCTCGGGGGTGTCTGCTCCTGCTGCCTGGCCTCTCTCCACTCCTGGTGCCTGCTCCAATCTTGGAACAGGGTTTGGGCTGAGCCCCAGGTGCCGTGAATAGCAGCAGGAGGCAGATTGATTCCTGGGTGGAAGGGGGCAGGTTTCCAGTAAGGCCCCATCTTCAGGCCAGGGAGGGCCTGAAGGCTGGGGGCCAGGCTACCAGTCCCGTGGACTGGAGTGGGGACTCATGGTACCTCTTCTGGCTGGCCCGTGGCCACTCATGGACCAATTGGCATTTGCTTCTTCCCCTCTGGGGTCCATAAAAGCCCAGAGCTTAGCCAGAGCAGTGCAGACGATGGCCAGAGGACAAAGAGGGCAGAGAGACAAGGAATGACCAGCTGTCAGAGAGAAGTTACCCTCTCTGCTGATAGCTGGAGATGACAAGACAACCAGCAGCAGAGAGGAGCTAGCCTCTCTGCTGAGACCTGCAGAGAGGAGCTACTCCTTCTGCTGAAAGCTGCAGAGATGACCTGCTGGCAGGGAGAAGCCACCCTCTCCAGGGACTCCTCTCTGCTGAGAGCTGCAGACACTGGGGCAACCAGTTGCAGAGAGGAGCTACCATCCCCAGGGCCTCCTCTCTGTTGAGAACTGAACATTGAAGGATTACCTGCCTACGGAGAGGAGTTAACCACTGCAAGTCTCCTCTGGCTGTTGTAACACTCAATAAAGTTCATCTTCATTTTGTTCACCCTTTACTTGTCTGTGTACCTCATTCTTCCTGGATGCAGAACAAGAACTTAGGTGCCGCAGCCACAGAGGTTTCTGGCCAGAAAATCAACACCCTGAAGATCCTGTAACAATTAGACACCAAATCTGCTGGCGCCTTAATCCTTGACTCCCCAACCTCCAGAATTGTAAGCAATAAAATTGTGTTGTTACTAAGCTACCCAGTCTATGGTATTTTGTTATAGCAGCCTTAATGGATTAAGATTGTTACTAAAAACAGCTTTGTATGTATTTACCTGTGCACAGACATGAATTTTTTCTGAGGTTAAACACCAAGAAGTAGAATCGCTGTGCATTACAAATTAGAGACTATTCATATGTTTTATTTTAATAGAAATGGCCATTTCTATGGTCCTCCAATGTGACTTTCAGTGGTCAACTCCAGTAAATATTTCTTATCTACTTTAGGATGGACACAGCCTGGGCTCCAAACAAAGTAGGGAACAAGGGGAATATGAAACTATGTCTTTATTCCCTAGGAAGGCTTAAGACTCATCTTTAGACCTCCCATACATCATCTGGTTAAAACATGGGGTTAATAAGATGCAAAAGAGTATCTATGGTATAAAGAAAGGGATACAAGAAAATACGCATGCATCTGCTTATCTGTGCAAATGAAATCCAGTAGAGACGAACCAGAAGCCAAAAACTCTAGTTACTTATAGAGGGTGAGTTGATGGGGATGGGATGGAAACAAGGAGGGAATAATGGGAATGGATGCTGGGAATATGGGAGCACAACACTTCTCTGAGTGTATATATACATAATATATATACTATATGTATAGAGCCTAGCTCTGTCGCCCAGGCTGGAGTGCAATGCCACAGCCTTGGCTCACTGCAACCTCTGCTTCCTGGGTTCAAGTGATTCTCATGCCTCAGCCACCAAGTAGCTGGGATTACTGGCATGCGCCACCACGACCGGCTAATTTTGTATTTTTAGTAGAGATGGGGTTTTACCATGTTGTCCAGGCTAGTCTCGAACTCCTGACCTCAAGTGATCTGCCTGCCTTGGCCACCCAAAGTGCTGAGATTACAGACTGAGTAGATCCTTTTATGTTGCTGTGACTCTTAGAACCACGGTAATGCTTCACATACACCCAAAATAAATAAATAATTTAAATCAACCAGGATGAGAGGAGAACCCAAAATGGAACACCAACACCAATGAACCTCAGTATATCCCAAATGAATAGTATAACCATACTGGAAATAGTTAAGAAAAGACCTAACTTATGTAACTCTGGAAAACAATGTTTTGACTAGATACTCTAAGACTAAAGATGGAAAGAGCTGTACACACAGATTATAGTTTCATTAGGCCGGGCATGGTGGCTCATGCCTATAATCCCAGCACTTTGGGAGGCCAAGGCGGGCGGATCACAAGGTCAAGAGATCGAGCCCATCCTGGCCAACATGGTGAAACCCCGTCTCTACTAAAAAATACAAAAATTAGCTGGGCGTGGTGGCGGGCGCCTGTAGTCCCAGCTACTCAAAAGGCTGAGGTAGGAGAATTACTTGAACCCGGGGAGTGGAGGTTGCAGTGAGCCGAGATCATGCCACTGCACTCCAGCCTGGTGACAGAGCAAGACTCTGTCTAAAAAAAAAAAAAAATTTAGTTTTGTTGGTATATTTGTTTCATTTCTGTCTATGGCTCTCACAGGAGAATGAGTCAGAGTTAGAAATTCTGAAACTATTCTTTGCGTAGACTAGTCTGGGTCCAGTCAGTAGACAAACTACATAGTAATTTGAACAAGGAAAGTTTAATATAAGGGATTATTAACTATAACAAAAAATTGGAGAAGTGATGGCTTCACTAGTAAGAAATGGAGAGAATGCTAAACAATGTAGGAATAGCATGTAGGAGGAGCAGCCACCACCTAGGGCTGAGAGAGACAATGCAAGGAAGAGCCCTCTCCCAGGTCAGAGATCAGACCCCATTGGAGGGGACACAGCCATACCTCACTGAATGGCAGAGAAGTTGCTGTGGGGCTTCCGTGTTAGAACTTGTCACAAATCCACCCAGTATGGTGCCAGGGAAAGCTGTTCATGGGAAGGTGTTTCTCTGGAGGCACTCTGCTATGAAACTGTTCAAAAGGAGTGCCAGGGAAAGCTGCTGGCCACGGGCACTTCTGGCTGCCATGCACTGCAGGAACCAGCTGCTGTAAGAACATGGTACTGAGGAAGCTGTGTTTGTAGCAGGAGCTGAACACTGGAGAAGCTGCCTGCAATGCAGGTGCTAGAAAAGCCACCAATGCTGCAGGAGTGGGTGCTGGAGAAGGAGCCCACACCGCACAAGCCTGATGGAAGGAACACAGCAACCAGTTTTTCCTCCTTCTTCGTACAATGTCTCTCCATCACCCTCTACTGACAGAGTTTAACATAGTGCTAGCTGACAAAGGAAAATAATTAAACGGACCAGATCCATTTTTGCTTAGCATCAGATAATGAAGGGTGAATTTGGATCTGAGAGGCAACAAATTGATAACTGGTAGAGTTCTCCTCTTCAGCTATTCACCTTCCATATGCTCCCTTCTACACACATTTGAACCTTTTGTTTTTGTTTTTGTTTTGAGACAGAGTCTCGCTCTGTCACCCAGGCTGGAGGGAGTGCAGTGGTGCGATCTCGGCTCACTGCAACCTTCGCCTCCTGGGTTCAAGCCATTCTCCTGCCTCAGCATCCCGAGTAGCTGGGACTACAGGTACCTGCCACGACGCCCGGCTAATTTTTTTTTTTTTTTTTTTTTTGTATTTTTAGTAGAGACGGGATTTCACCGTGTTAGCCAGGATGGTCTCGATCTCCTGACCTCGTGATTCGCCCATCTCGGCCTCCCAAAGTGCTGGGATTACAGGCGTGAGCCACCGTACCTGGCCACATTTGAACCTTTTACAACAAATCACCTCTACAATTCTACCTAACAAGATAGAGATATTCATCTTAGAAATGAAGATGTCCTCATGCTCTCCCCCAAATGAGAAGACACTCAGTCCCAACAATCATTACATCCATTCCTGGCTCTATTAACTATTTCTTTTTTTTTTTTTTTTTTTTTTTTTTTTTTGAGACGGAGTCTCGCTCTGTCGCCCAGGCTGGAGTGCAGTGGCCGGATCTCAGCTCACTGCAAACTCTGCCTCCCGGGTTTAAGCCATTCTCCTGCCTCAGCCTCCCGAGCAGCTGGGACTACAGGCACCCGCCACCTCGCCCGGCTAGTTTTTTGTATTTTTAGTAGAGACGGGGTTTCACTGTGTTAGCCAGGATGGTCTCGATCTCCTGACCTCGTGATCCACCCGTCTCGGCCTCCCAAAGTGCTGGGACTACAGGCTTGAGCCACCGCGCCCGGCTATTAATTATTTCTTATATTCATTCACAGTCCCATGAAATCTTCTGTTACCTAAAGACTAAACTGTAGCATTAACTTTAGCAACTTGTATATAAAATAAAAATGGCAAGAAGAGAAAGAAGGAGAAAATGATTTAGATAGACAAACACGTATAACAAGCAAATAGAACGTATTTTCCTTAATTGGTCATAAGACATAATTGATATACATGACTTCCTTCTCCCTCCACCCATTCAATATTTCCCTAACCTCAGCCAGAACCTTAGCTAGTTGGGGTTCTTTACCTGGTGGACTGACCCAAACCTTAGTCCCCCAGAACTCTTGAGTACTCAATTGCCCGGCCTTTTCTGGTTGCTCTAGTTGTTCATTAACCCTTACTATTGCGCATGGAAGTACTAAGGGGTGCCCTGGAGAATCCCTGGGTTCCAAACATAGTCTTCCTTGTCCCCATTGTGTAGCAATGATCCGAAAATTTCCCCCTTGTAATAGAGATCAGTCACTCTGGCCAGTAGAGTAACACCTTTCAGTGGCATAAGGAGTCCAAAATGGCCATGTGGCAGTCCTATCTTTCAATTTAATGGAACCATTATTGGGTTCCCTTTGGTGATTAAGACCTCTAAACCAGCAGAGCTCAAAGTTGCAGGGAAGGGAAGCAAAAATCCTGCAAGAGGGTTAGCATATAATAGTGAGAGAAGCCACTTCCACTTCTACTCCTTGCATCATGGAGCTATTTATTCTGGCTAAGAGGGAGACAGCACCATATGATGATCCCTAATTCAAAATATATACTGCATCCTATAAGACAGAATCCATCTTGTCAGGGTATTATTTCCCAAATGGCACCACAATAAAGTCTTCAGTAAATTTTGCCAACTTTTAATTAGGTGTGCTGCCTCAGGGTAATGGGATATGTAATAAGAACAGTTAATTTCATGAGCATGAGCCCACTGTTACACTTTCTTTGCTGTGACATTTCACTTTTTATAAGATGCAATGATTTGGGAATGATGTTGGATAAGGTATTCTGTGAGTCAGCAGCAATATTGTGGTGCCAGCAGAAGCAAATAAGAGAATGTATTGTGAATAAAGACAACCAGGTTTCTCACTGTGGAAAAAAGAAGTGACAAGGAAAGGGAGAAGCTGGATTGAACCTACAATGTTGGATTATAATTGAATTTATTAGTATGAACTCGTGGCTTCATGTGTGTGTGTGTATGTGTGTGTTAGTATACATACATACATTTCCCAGCTTTGTCTGCTGGGAGGGCCTAGGAGCAATGATACCCCAGTAGCAATGAGCACACCTAGTACCTAGGTCTTGATTTCTAAATATCATTCTCCAATAAAAGGAAACAAAAATCCTTACAGAAATTATTGATTCCACATACCTGTAATCCTAGCATTTTGGGAGGCCAAGGTGGGTGGATCACCTGAGGTCAGGAGTTTCAGATTAGCCCGGGCAAACCCCGTCTCTACTAAAAATATAAAAATTAGTCGGGCGTGGTTGTGCGCTCCTGTAATCCCAGCTACTCGGAAGGTGAGGCAGGAGAATCACTTGAACCCGGGAGGTGGAAGTTGCAGGGTTGCAGTGAGCCGAGATCGCTCCACTGCACTCCAGCCTGGGTGACAAAGTGAGACTCCATCTCAAAAAAAAAAAAAAAAAAAAAACATTGTTGATTCCAGTACTAGGACACGGAAAATATAACATGACCCTGGGACATTTTTGTGTACCAGGAAGTAAGGACATACTAAAAAAAAAAATGATAGGGCATACAGAAAGGACACAGGACCACCCTGAAGGTGTTCTCAACAGCCAAAGCTGAAAAAATTCGAGCACCAAATTAAATTATAATAGTACCGGAATAAAACCTACCAAATAAAATATTCGCGAGTCCATATTTATATAAATAATTGAATAAATAAATTAATGGTAGAAAAGAGACAGGAAACTTCTCCTTACAGAATTCCAATTAATAAATAAAGAGGGAATAAGGGAAATTTGAAAATCACTATTAGAACACCACAGTAACAATTTTTACATGCCAGATCCACTGATGGATGCTGAAATCAACAACAAAAGTTTGAGGAGTAACAGGGTATTTCTACCATCTAAAAGTATCTCCACCAAGCAGGCTGGGCCCCGTGGCTCACGCCTGTAATCCCAGCACTTTGGGAGGCTGAGGCGTGGATCACGAGATCAGGAGATCCAGACTATCCTGGCTAACACGGTGAAACCCCGTCTCTACTAAAAAAAAAAAAGAAAGAAAGAAAAAAAAAAAATATATATATATATATGTATGTATTATTAGCCGGGCGTGGTTGTGGGCGCCTGTAGTCCCAGCTACTCCGGAGGCTGAGGCAGGAGAATGGTGTGAACCCGGGAGACGGAGTTTGCAGTGAGCGGAGATCGCACCACTGCACTCCAGCCTGGGCGACAGAGCGAGACTCCATCTCAAAAAAACAAAACAAAACAAAACAAAACAAAAAAGAAAGTGTGTGGCACATCCCCCTTCACTCTTTCTCTCCTGCCGCCATGTAAGATATGCTTTGTTTCCCCTTCACCTTCCGCCATGATTGTAAGTTTCCTGAGGGCCTCCCAGTCATGCTTCCTGTTAAGCCTGTGAAACTGTGAGTCAATTAAACCTCTTTTCTTTCTAAATTACCCAGTCTCAGGTAGTTCTTTGCTTTTTGTTTGTTTGTTTGAGACAGAGTTTCTCTCTTGTTGCTCAGGCTGGAGTGCAATGGGGCGATCCCAGCTCACTGCAACCTCCAACTCCCAGGTTCAAGTGATTCTTGTGCCTCAGCCTCCCTTGTTGCTGGGATTACAGGCACCCACCACCACGCCCAGCTAATTTTTTATATTTTTATTAGAGACAGGATTTCACTATGTTGGCCAGGCTGGTCTTGAACTCCTGACCTCAGGCAATCCACCTACTTCAGCCTCCGGAAGTGCTGGGATTACAGGCGTGAGACACCACATGGGGCAGGTAGTTCTTTATAGCAGTGTGTGAATGAACTAATACACACAGATTAAACTAGACCATGGAGACATAACAACTACGTGCAATTAGCATTATGTCCAGGATTCTGGATTGTATTCTGGACCAGAAAAAAGACATTAGTGGACCCTTGATAAGATGTGGTGAAAATGGCACTTTACCTCCATGACCTTGTCTTAAAAATCCATAACCCGGCCGGGCGCCGGGGCTCACGCCTGTAATCCCAGCACCTTGGGAGGCCAAGATGGGCAGATCACGAGGTCAGGAGATCGAGACCATCCTGGCTAACACGGTGAAACCCCGTCTCTACTAAAATCCAAAAAAAATTAGCCGGGCGTGGTGGCGGGCGCCTGTAGTCCCAGCTACTCAGGAGGCTGAGGCAGGAGAATGGCGTGAACCCGGGAGGCTGAGCTTGCAGTGAGCCTAGATCGCGCCACTGCACTCCAGCCTGGGCGACAGAGCGAGACTCTGTCTCAAAAAAAAAAAAAAAAAAAATCCATAACCCTGAACCAGGCATGGTGGTGCACCTGTAGTCCCAGCTACTAATGTGGCAGAGGCAGGAGGATCCCTTGAACTCAGCAACTCAAGGCCACAGTGCACTATGATTGTGCCTGTGAATAGCCACTGCACTTCAGCCTGGGCAATGTAGCAAGACCCTATCTCTAAATAAAAATAAATCCACAAGCCTAGTCTACTTATGAGAAAAACACCAGACAATTACAATTGAGGGGTAGCCTACAAAATATCTGACTAGTACTCCTCAAAACTGTCAAGGTCATGAAAAAACAAGGAAAGTCTGAGAAACTATCATAGCCAAGGGGAGCCTAAGGAGATATGACGACTAGATATTACATGGTATCTTGGATGGGATCCTGGAACATTACATTAAAAACTAAAGAAATCAAAATCAATTATAGGTTTTAGTTAATAATAAGGTATTAGTACTGGTTAATTAATTGGGGCAAATATATACTAATGTAAGATGTTAATAGTAAAGAAAACTGGTTGTGGAGTGTATGGAAATTCTGTACTATCTTTTCAATTTTTCTGCAAATCTAAACATTCTAAAATTTAAAAAACTGTTTTTAAAAATGAGACATTAGAACTGGGCTTGGTGGCTCATGCCTATAATTCCAGTGACTCAGGGGGCTGAGGTGGGAGGACTGCTTGAGGCCCAGAGTTCAAGACCAGGCTGAACAACCTAGTGAGACTCTTGTCTCAAAAAAATTTTTTTTAATTAGCTGGGCATGGTGGCACACTCTTGTAGACCCAGCTGCTTGGGAGGTTGAAGCAGGAGGATTGCTTAAACCCAGGAATTTGAGGCTGCAGTGAACTACGATATTGCCATTACACTCCATCCAGGGTGACAGAGTGAGAGACTCCATCTCTTAAAAAAAAAAAGTGGGGCCGGGCGCGGTGGCTCACGCCTGTAATCCTAGCGCTTTGGGAGGCCGAGGCGGGCGGATCACAAGGTCAGGAGATCGAGACCACGGTGAAACCCCGTCTCTACTAAAAATACAAAAAATTAGCCAGGCGCGGTTGTGGGCGCCTGTAGTCCCAGCTACTCGGGAGGCTGAGGCAGGAGAATGGCGTGAACCTGGAAGGCGGAGCTTGCAGTGAGCCGAGATCGCGCCACTGCACTCCAGCCTGGGCGACAGAGCGAGACTCCGTCTCAAAAAAAAAAAAAAAAAGTGGGAAGACTGGTGGATTTCCAGTAAGGTCTGTAGATTATGCAGTAGTATTTCAGTGTTAAATTTCTGGTTTTGATTATTGTGCTATGGTTATACTATAAAAGGTTAACATTAGAGGAAGGTGGGTGGAGAGCTATATGGGTACTCTGAGCTATTTTTGCAACAAATTTCGTAAGTTTAAAATTATTTCAAAAACTTTTGAAAAACTTAGCCTGAAATGTTGCCACGTTTTTAAAAAAGGAACCCAATCTATGCCCTTGCATACCATTCTCAACCTTGGCCTCATGATGATATATGCATACTTTTAGAGGTACAAACTATGTTGAGAGTAGCCAGCGTACATATGGCTCAATTTTATGGAGAGCAGTTTGGAAGTCATGAACAAAGCTGGAAGAGCACCCAAAGCAGTAAATGAGACTGCCTGGAGGGTCCCTGGGAAACATTGTGAGACATTACATAATGGCAGCCAGCAGCAATGGAAGAATTTATTTTAGGTTTCGGGTTTTAATGTATATCTTTAGTCAAGTTGAGAAAGGCCAATGGAAGTTATCATCTGACCTCTCCAGTGAAAGACGGAGTGAACCACATTCCTTCACGCTCCTCCCCACTCCACCCAGGCCTTTGCCAACCTGCGGGGGATTCCACGTGTCCCAGGCAGGGATGCAGAGCTGCTGTCCCACCTGAATCTTTGGGTGGCTCCTGTGGGAGGAGGAAGCAGCCTGGCAGGGAGGGTGCTTGGTGGATTTCATTGCTGACATGGGGCTGACTTGTGCTCATGAATTTGGCTCAATGTTTTGCTCTGCTGCTGTTTTTGAGATCTGTAATCCTTGCTCCACCTCTAGCAAAATTTAGCTTACATTCAGAAATTTAGAATTTCTTTTCTTTTTTTGAGACAGAGTCTCATTCTGTCACCCAGGCTAGAGTGCAGTGGCACAATCTCGGCTCACAGCAACCTCCACCTCCCAGGTTCAAGCAGTTCTCGCACCCCAGCCTCCCAAGTGGCTGGGACCACAGGCGTGCACCACCATGTGCAGCTAATTTTTGTATTTTTAGTCGAGACAGGGCTTCACCACGTTGCCCAGCTGATCTTAAACTCCTGATCACAAGTGATCTGTCTGCCACAGACTCCCAAAGTGCTGGCATTACAAGCACAAGCCACCGCACCTGGCCAGAAATTTAGACTTTCTTGCAATTTCTTTTTTTTTTTTTTTTTTTTTTTTGACGCGGAGTCTTGCTCTGTGCCCCAGGCTGGAGTGCAGTGGCGCGATCTCGGCTCACTGCAAGCTCCGCTCCCCCGGGTTCACGCCATTCTCCTGCCTCAGCCTCCCGAGTAGCTGGGACTACAGGCGCCCGCCACCTCGCCCAGCTAATTTTCTTGTATTTTTAGTAGAGACGGGGTTTCACCGTGTTAGCCAGGATGGTCTCGATCTCCTGACCTTGTGATCCGCCCGTCTCGGCCTCCCAAAGTGCTGGGATTACAGGCTTGAGCCACCGCGCCTGGCCTCTTGCAATTTCTTGCAATGGCACTGGGTTGGCTGAGAGACCAGAGTCACAGCCCATTGCATATTTTCACAACTGAGGGACATTGGCCTTCCCCCTGCAATGGAGAAGACACCCTAGAAGGCTCTGACCCACCCAGTTGCCAGCCACTGCTTCTAGGTATATAAGTTATTCAATTTGAGGATTATTGCCCACGAGGATTTAACTGTAAAAGAGTAGCGAAAATATTCCCTGCAACTGTAAATGAACACAGTGTGTCTCTTCCTCTCCTCTGTCATCTCTTCCCCAGAAACTTCTCCTTGTCTCCTAGGTGCTCCTGCAGGCCCTGTTCCCCCACTGAGTGCCCTGAGCCAGTCCCTGCTAAAATGTAAACTGGGGAGGCTAGGGCCTGAGCAAATACTTGGAAACTCTTTTTCCCCTTGGTTTCCTCTTGGTTCTCCCCCTGAACTCTGAACTCTCCTTTTGTGGTTCATTTTCTCTGGCTTCTCTTTATACCCCAGCCTTTGAAACAAAGAGTGTGGGAGAGGAAGATTTGGGTTCATGATGCAGCACAGTCTCCAAATAGCTGCGTGTCATTAGGCAAACCAGGGAACCACCCAGAGCCTCATATCCTTCACGTCTGTTAAATGGAACTGCAAGTGGCTGCCCCTCAGTCTCACTTAACTCTGCTAAGTGTAAGGGACTGCCCTGGAGAGTGACTTCCTGGAGGGCAAGGACATCACGACCTTGATCATGTTCCTTTCCAGTGCCTTGCACAGTGCCTGGCATACATGAGACACTCAATAAATGCTTGCTAGATTAACAGTTGAATATAAAAATGCTATTCATTATGATTATGCATTCATTTATATCACAAGCCATATCATTTAGGTTCATGATGGTATCAGAGAAAACAAGAAACAATTCATCTAGGTGAAGGGAGAACTAAACATTATAGGTGTGATAATTCACAAAGTAAAATGGCTAAGAGTTGCCATGGTTGCTCCAGGTTGTTTATCAACCGTATCTCATTTGATTGGTTCAGTGGAACCTCTTTCCTCTTGATATATGTGACCTGTCTTCGATCTTTGTTTGTTGATATCAATTACCCAGTTTAAGTCCTAACCTGCTAACACAGCATATCTATTTTCCACTTTTAGAGGAGTCATAAAAAGTTGATTCTGTTTTAAAATTTCAAACAAACAGAAAAAAGGCATTTGGAGGAAACAGAAGAGGGCTTCAATAAAACTATTTCCTCAGAGAGATAAGAGAAAGAATTACTTTTTAAAGCAAGAACAAGATGCTCAGCAAAAGGGACAACAACTAAATAAGAAAGAGCTTCTCTTGGATGTTAAGAAATATAGGCCAGGCACAGTGGCTCAAGCCTGCAATCCCAACACTTTGGAAGGCAGAGGCAGGAGGATTGCATGAGCCCAGGAGTTTGAGATCAGCCTGGGCATCATGGAAAAGCCTTGTCTATGATTTTTTTTTTTTTTTAATTAGCCTGGAATGGGACTAACAATCAAGGAAATGCAAATCAAAACCACAAAGATCCTGATCATTTATTCATTCACTCAACCACCTCACTCCTGCAAGAATGGCCATAATAAAAAAATAATGGTTGTTGGCATGGATGCGGTGAAAAGGGAATACTTCTACACTGCTGGTGGGAATGTAAACTAGTACAACCACTATGGAAAACAGTGTGGAGATTCCTTAAAGAACTAAAAGTAGAACTACCATTTGATCCAGCAATCCCACTACTGGGTATCTACTCAGAGGAAAAGAAGTCATTATACAAAAAAGATACTTGCACATACATGTTTAGAGCAGCACAATTTACAATTGCAAAAATATGGAACCAGCCCGAATGCCCATCAATCAACGAGTGGATAAAGAAACTGTGGTGGTGTATATATATATATGATGGAATACGACTCAGCCATAAAAGGTATGAATTAGGCTGTGCACAGTGGCTCATGCCTGTAATCCCAGCACTTTGGGAGGCCGAGGCAGGTGGATCACCTGAGGCCAGGAGTTCAAGACCAGCCTGGCCAACATGGTGAAACCGTGTCTCCACTAAATACAAAAAAAAATAGCTGGGTGTGGTAGCAGGAGCCTGTAATCCCAGCTACTTGGCAGGCTGAGGCAGGAGAATCGCTTGAACCTGGGAAGTGGAGGTTGCAGTGAGCCGAGATTGCGCCATTGCACTCCAGCCTGGGTGACAAGAGTGAGACTCCGTCTCCAAAAAAAAAAAAAAAAAAAAAAACCTGTCAAGGTCACCAAATACAATGGAAGTCTGAAAAACTGTCATAGCCAAAAGGAACCTGAGACATGGCAACTAACTGTAATGTGATACCCTGGCTGGGATCCTGGATAGAATAAGGACATTAAGTAAAAACTAAGGAAATTTGAATAAAGTTTGGACTTTTAATGTTATCAGCCTCAGTTCATTAATTGTGCCCTACCAATGTAATATGTAATAACATATTATTAATTCATATATACATACATACAATACATAACATACATGTTATGTAATGTAATAAGAAATCCTATACTGTCATCTCAGTTTTTCTGTAAATCTATAATTGTTCTTTTAAAAGTCTATTAAAAATAAGACAGAACTTTACAAAATAAAAATAACCTCAAATGATGATAAGAAAATGTTTCTGCACTTTGCTTCGCTTCATTCGCATTATTTGGAGCTTTGGTAGGGTTGGATGTTTTCCTAGGCTTTTTAATGAGTTTTGGATTCATTCAAGACATTAAAACTCAGAATTTCAGTAAAGATTCTGATCATTTATTCATTCACTCATCAAGTATGTATCAAATGCTGGCTAAATGCCAGGAAATACCCTGTGCTCAGCACTTGGAATACAGGAATCTTTTCAAAATATAGCCCCACTTCTGCCCTTAAAGTAATCCTAAGAAGCTGCTAGCTACTTTTACTTTATGTCAAACCAGGACATAAAGTACTGCCTGGCTGGCCCTGCAGGCCTCACCAGCTCACCTTGCACCATTCCCCCACACCTGACTGTTCTCCAACCACATTAGCCTCTTTCAACTCCTTGAAGTTGCTATGTTCCCTACTGCCCCAGGGCCTTTGCACATGCTATTCCTTCTGCCCAGAACAGTCCTCCTCTCTCTGCTCCCCTCCCCTTTGCCCAGGTAACTCTTATATTTGGAATCTCAGCTCAGGGATCCCTTTTTCAAAAACAACTCATCTACTAGTAATTCCTCCCTAGTCATAGGGCTATTTGAGTAATGCCAGTGTCCTCCATGGAATGTTTCTTTGCAGGTTAATGACAACTATGACAGTACCCTGTTGTTCACACTGATCCCCACTGCTGGCATAATGCCTTATATGGTGCAGAGATTTCATCAGTACTTGTTGAATGAATGAATGGAAAACAGGGTATGGTCCTTAGCCTTCCGGTATAGTGCGGATCCAAACCAGGGTGTTATCTCCTGAAGGTTAGACGTGGCCATTTCCCCAGGTCTTATCTGAATTGCAAATAAGAGCCGGCCCTGGCTGCATCAACTCCTGGTCCACTACCTGCAGTAACATTCACACAGGCTGTAAGTCATTTGCTTACTTCAGGTTCGAAAAAAAAAAAACCGAGGTCTGCATCCACGTCATTCCTGTGTTGCCGTCTGAGAAAACTGACATCCAGAGTTGCCCAAAGCCACTGAAAGGCCCCATTTGATCCTGTTTTCTTACGACCCCCTGGACTCTACTTCCCCTAAAGCTTAGCACCAGCTCTGGGTAACAGCAGAGTACTCGCACCTGCCCTGGGGGCTTTGATCTGGAACGACTTGTTTGTGCGGGCGCAGTGCAGGGTCTTCTGCGGCGGGGGGGCGGGGGCTCCGACCTGGACTGCGCGCGCCCCCTCGCGGTTACCGTGGAGACCAGACGTCCGCTCTTCTTTTCCTCCGGGAAAAGAAACGGAAAGTGGCCGTGGGCCGTTGAATTCCGTGTAGTGGCCAAGGTACGCACCGCCCAAGAACTATGGGATGGGCGTCCTGGGATTCCTGGGCGCAGGGTTGGTTCCGCCTTCCCAGGTTTTCTGTCGTCTGCCGCCCTGGGTCTCTGGGCTGTGCAGGAGGCCCCACGACTGGATTTAGGAAGGCTATGTTGTTGGCGTCCTAGACAGGAAGAGTCTGGAGGAATCAGCTCAGTCTGGGGCCTTTCGTCCCAGGCAAGGTGGTCCCAGGTCAGGTGATCGGGGTCCGGTTTGAACCCCAGCTCTGTGATCCCGAGCAGACTTCCCTTCGCTGAGCCTCAGCTTCCCCATCTGTGAAGTGAGGATGATGACACCTACTCCATTGGAGCCAAGACTGCCAGGTAGCCTGACTGACATCCAGGCAGTCTTGTGGGGTCTCAGGGACTAAGGGCTTGCAGGTGGGTACCAGTTCTCCACACACTGCTCCCTCCAAAGCCCAGGAAACCTTGCACCCTCAGCCCTCTGGGAGACTGGGGTCAGGGGTACAGTGACATTCTTTACTTTTAATGTCTTTATTAATACAGAAAACATACACTAATTTCTCACAATACCAAAATAAATTAGAATTTGGGCCGACTGCTTCTAACACTGTTCATTAAAATAGTATTTAGTTATTCCCTGCTCGAAATGATTCATGAAACAAATTACTTCCACCATCACTTTATCTTTTTTTTTTATGTTTCATGGGATAATTTGACCCTTAACAAAATCCAATCCTTGTGTTAAGGATTTTTCTTATCTGGCTAGGTTATAGTTAGAGTGGGAAAATATATTTGCATTTCATCAACAGCTTATTTTTTTTTTTTTTTTTTTTTTTTTTTTGAGGCGGAGTCTTCACTCTGTCGCCCAGGCTGGAGTGCAGTGGCACCATCTCGGCTCACTGCAAGCTCCGCCTCCCGGGTTCGCGCCATTCTCCTGCCTCAGCCTCCCGAGTAGCTGGGACTACAGGCGCCCACCACCGCGCCCGGCTAATTTTTTGTATTTTAGTAGAGACGGGGTTTCACCGTGTTAACCAGGATGGTCTCGATCTACTGACCTCGTGATCCGCCCGCCTCGGCCTCCCAAAGTGCAGGGATTACAGGCGTGAGCCACTGCGCCCGGCCGTCAACAGCTTATTTTAAGGTGATTTTATCTGTTTAATTCTCAGCTTTGTTCCAAAGAGGGAGAGGTGGTGACAGTCTCTTGCCCACTGATATGTGCCAGACAGAGTGCCAGGCATGGGGGCAGAGGTGAATCAGACGACAGCCACCTCTCACCATGAGGGGTGACTGAAAGTGTGACTGGACTACACGTAATCCTGGCCTAGGCAGGTGAGACCAAGTGTTGTATTGAGGGAGGGTTCCCCTAGCGTGTCTCTGGTCACCTCCACAGGTGAGTTCTACTGTGGCTTGGAGGAAACTGTGATCCATGGAGGACATGTGGGGCCTGGTCCCCTCATTTTAGCTCAGCTTCCAGGATAGAGAGGTCCACTCCCTGCAGCCTTACAGCTATTCTGAAAGGTTGGGATAAAAAGAGGAGGTGGAGGCTGGGCGCAGTGGCTCATGCCTTTAATCCCAGCACTTTGGGAGTCTGAGGTGGGTGGATCACCTGGCGTCAGGAGTTTGAGACCAGCCTGGCCAACGTGGTGAAACCTCGCCTCTACTAAAAATACAAAAAATTAGCCAAGCATGGTGGCAGGCGCCTGTTATCCCAGTTGCTTGGGAGGCTGAGGCAGAAGAATCGCTTGAACCCAGGGGGTGGAGGTTGCAGTGAGCCAAGACCATGGCATTGCACTCCAGCCTGGGCAAGAAGGGTGAAACTCCATCTCAAACAAACAAACAAACAAACAACAACAACAACAACAAAAAAGGAGATGGGAGAAATAATCAATGGAAAAGACCAGAATGCAGAGAATGTTGCCAAATGCCAATTTACAACCTTAATTTCCTGACCAGATTTGACCCTTTGGTGTCTGTGGTTCTCCTCCCACTCACACACGTGCTGGTGGCCTTCCTTGAAGGGAAATAGGAGGGCCTCCCTGTCCCCGGTCCTGAGGGATGTCATTCTAAGCATGTTTTACACTGGACGCTTAAGCCTTTTCCTTCTTGTGCCCTCCATACCGCTTCAGGAAAGCTTGTGCTCTCTCTGAACCCTGTAGCATGTTTTCAGAGGCTGTCGGTTGCCGGATTCTGCAGTGAGCTGTGGATAGGAGGGAATTCAATAGTGGGGCTCTGCCTTCCCTGTCATGCAATCATATGGTGACGTGAATAAAACCCAGGGAGAAACAGTTTCCTCTAACCAATATTCTCCTTGAGGTTCTCCCTCTGTTGAAAGCTCTAAGTACTGCTCCTTTTCCTAGAGTCCAATTCCTGACTAAAGAAGAGTACAGGCCGGGCACGGGGGCTCACGCCTGTAATCCCAGCACTTTGGGAGGCCAAGGCGGGTGGATCATGAGGTCAGGAGATCGAGACCATCCTGGCTAACATGGTGAAACCCTGTCTCTATAAAAAATACAAAAAAAAAAAAAAAAAAAAAAAATTAGCCAGGTGTGGTGGCAGGCGCCTATAGTTCCAACTCCTCAGGAGGCTGAGGCAGGAGAATGGCATGAACCCGGGAGGCGGAGCTTGCAGTGAGCCAAGTTTGCACCACTGCACTCCAGCCTGGGTGACAGAGCGAGACTTTGTCTCAAAAACAAGAACAAAAACAAAAACAAAAAAAGAAAGAGTACAAATGGGCCGGGCGTGGTGGCTCACGTCTGTAATCCCAGCACTTTGGGAGGCCGAGGCAGGCGGATTACCTGAGGTTAGGAGTTCAAGACCAGCCTGGCCAACATGGTGAAACCACATCTCAATAAAAATTAGCCAGGTGCAGTGTCGCATGCCTGTAATCCCAGCTACTTGGGAGGCTGAGGCAGGAGAATCACTTGAACCTGGGAGGCAGAGGTTGCAGTGAGCCGAGATTGCTTCACTCACTCTAGCCTGGGCGACAGGGTGAGACTTCGTCTCAAAAAAAAAAAAAAAAAAAAAAAAAAAAGAAAGAAAGAGTACAAATGGCCAACAAATACATAGGAACATGATCTACCTCATTCGCAACCAGAGAAGCCAATTAAGATGGTGATAATACGATAATGAGCAGTTTGACAATTTTAAATGTGCATAATCCAGCAATTCTGATTCTAGAAATGTATAAAATCATTGAATCAATGTGTCAAGATAAGTGTGTTAGGGTATTTTTGAATCACTGATTCTAACAGATGTCCCTTAGTATGAGGTTGTTTAATAAGTTATAAAGCATGTAAAGACTGGAATGCTACATAGATGAAGGAACTGGTCGCCTCATTGTTTCCTCCCTGTTTCACCAAAACCCATGTGGTCCTGGCCTCATCTCAGGCCCTGCCACCCCTGACTCTCATGGCCAAACGCTGGACATCCCTGCTGTGGGGGCTGAGAACAACCCAGGGACAGGTACCAAGAATGTGAGGAAGGGTAGGGAGGCACTGAACAAGCAGCTCCAAAGGAGTGATGTGTTCCCCGAGGTCTATTCACAGAAGGCTACTCCAGAACAGCCTTCTGTGGATCCTAGCTATTCTGGTGTCTGAAGAGGGTATCAAGGCCGGGCGCGGTGGCTCAAGCCTGTAATCCCAGCACTTTGGGAGGCCGAGGCGGGCGGATCACAAGGTCAGGAGATCGAGACCACAGTGAAACCCCGTCTCTACTAAAAATACAAAAAATTAGCCGGGGGCGGTGGCGGGCGCCTGTAGTCCTAGCTACTCAGGAGGCTGAGGCAGGAGAATGGCGTGAACCCAGGAGGCGGAGCTTGCAGTGAGCCGAGATCGCGCCACTGCACTCCAGCCTGGGCAACAGCGTGAGACTCCGTCTCAAAAAAAAAAAAAAAAAAAAGAGGGTATGGTAAACCTCACTGGGTCTGGCTGAATTCCTGAATTCCAGGCAATGAGGTTAAAAAAAAATTCTGCCCAGCATCTGGGTCTTGAGGTGGATGCTGTTGTTTGGGGAACCCAGCACCCATTCTCCCTCTCCCTGGCAATAATGTCAGTGTTCCTTTGGGCAACCACTGTTTCATACTTCCAGCCCCTGAAGTTCAGGTGAGGCTGGCTCTACTCCTCGGTTCTAGATGTAGCTACTTCCAAGCAAATCCCCAGGACTTCTGCTAGCATTACTAAGATGAGTTCTCTTCCTCCACTTAAGCCCTCCAAGGACATGTGGGCAGGGTGGTGGGGACACAAGCCACAAGGGAAAGTGCAGGATCCTGTTAGTAGTGGCTGAGCTTAGGCCAGGCCAGACAAGGAGAGGGAGGGGATTCTGGGCCCTGGAAGGAGAGTCATATAGAGGAGGCTGCCATGTTGAATGGATGGAGATGACAATTTCTAAGGTTTCCTGAGGCAAAAAGACCAAGATAAGGCTGGGGTTGGGGGGAGATCTGTGCAGCAGGAGCCAGGTGGTAAAGACAGAGTAGAAGAGAAGGCCAGTATGGATTTTATTCTAAATGGCCTTTGCATAAAAGCCACCATAGAACAGTTTTATTTATTGATTTTGTTTTTATTAATCCTCCTCCGAACACAGAACACATAATTTTACTGGTTTTTGTTGTTGTTGTTGTTGTTGGTGGTGGTGGTGGTAGGTTTGTTTGTTTGTTTGTTTCTTTTTAGAGACAGGGTCTTACTGTGTCACTCAGGCTTCAGTGCGGTGGCAGGATCATAGCTCACTGCTGCCTCTAACTCCTGAAATCAAGCGATCCTCTAGGATTGGCCTCTGCACTCAGCCTAGAGTTTTAATTAGGATAAGTCAGTAGTCTGATTTGTGTTTTTGGAAGATCACTTTGGATCCAGGGTGGAGAAATGTATCGGACACGGGGACAAAGTCAGAAGTAGAAAAAGCCCTTAGGAAGAGGAGGTGGTGTTCTTGAGGAAGGGGATAGTGGAGAGGGACAAAGTGTGAGAGTTTAGGTGCTCAGATACAAGGCAAAGGCCTGGGAGGAGTGCGGTGAAACGCTGAATAGCTTGGGCTACTCCACTTCTCTGAGCCTCAGCTTCCTCTTCCAAACAGAAATAATATCCACTTCATGAGGGTATGTTTGACAAGTGTAGTAGCTTAGAGTATTGTTTTTAGTCAGGTCTAGATTTGGATCTCAGGTCTGGCAGGTAACAGCTGTGTGATCTTATGAGAGTCAGTTAATGATAGATTGTAGCCTTTATGGAGCACTTGTTATGTTTCAACCAACAGAACTCTCCCCAGACTAGGATACTTATTCTAGCTTCCAGGGGGGTTGGGCGGGGACAAAAGGGGGTGGTGGTGAGGAAGTACTGTGGAGACAGCAAGGCTCTTGTCCAAAGTCCTACTAGTAAATGCGGAGCCAGGATTTCTCTATCACGTTCCCCTAACTTTTCTGCGCCTAAAACTGGGATAACAATAATACACTTCCCTGTGTGGTTGGGAGCATACAGAAAGGAGTCTGGCACATAGCAGGTGTTTATTAAATTATTATTAAAATTATTATTATTACATTCTTTGTGTTTTCCTCAGGTTTCGCATAGAGTGAGCATCACTTGGACAAATCCTTTAGATTAAAAAAAAGATCTAAGCGAGGGGGAAAAAAACTGCAGCTGCCAGAATCTCAGCGGGGGCTTGGGGCGTGACCAGAGGGGCGTGGTCTACGGGGGCAGGGTCACGACTGGAGGGCCAGGCTGTGGGGGTGGGACCAGCACACGAGGACTGAGGACGGGGGCGGGGCCCGGAGAAAGGGGCGGGACCCGGGCTGGCGACGCATGCCCAGTGCGGTCCCCTTCACTGCCGCCGCAGCCGCGGCCACCGCCCACTCGGGGCTGGCCAGCGGCGGGCGGCCGGGGCGCAGAGAAGGGCCTGGCTGGGCGAGCGCACGGCCATGGCCCCGTGGCTGCAGCTCTGCTCCGTCTTCTTTACAGTCAACGCCTGCCTCAACGGCTCGCAGCTAGCTGTGGCCGCTGGCGGGTCCGGCCGCGCGCGGGGCGCCGACACCTGTGGCTGGAGGGTAAGGCGAGGGCGGCGGGTTTCTTGCCGTCGCCAACTCGCGGGGGACGCAGCGCGCACAGGTGCTCGCGGGGAGGCGAGCCCGCGCCAACCTGTCTGCTCTTCGCGGGGTCCGCGGCCGGCCCGGGTCCCACTCCTCCCGCGCATCCTCCTGGTTTCCCTCCCGGGGCGCGCGTCCTCCGGCCCTGGTCGGGAGGAAAGCGGCTGCCCGACCCCGGCTTTGTGTTGCTAATGAGGTGCGGCCGCCGGCCGGGGTCCCATTCAGAGGGCGGGCGTGAGGGGCGGTGGGGCTGGGCTGGGCTCCCCATTCTTTGTTCTTGGCCCGGGACCTCCTTCGCCCCAGGGCTGCGTGTCCCGGGCTGGGATCCCCGGAGCCACCCGGACCGGGTTGCGCTTTGGGGAGGGAAGGGGGTATTCTCTCGGACTTCCAGTCCACAACTCTGCCAAGGCCCGGGCGACCGGAGAGGGGACCTGGAGCACCGGGGAGGGATGCGCCCCGCTCTCCTGGTAGCTTTGCTTCTCCTCGCCTGGGGCCGTCACCCCACTCCTACCCCTCCTCTGACTCCGGGACCTCCTGAGAAACTTCGCCTCTCGGTTCAGCCCTTCGTCTTGTGAAGGTCTCGCGGCTGATATCCTGCTTCCCTGCTTCGAGTTGCGGATATTTTTCCCCCAAAGGGCCGCGTGGGTGTCACCTGGGTGAGGTGCCTGAGATGAGGCTGGAGAGGTGCCCAGACTTTCGCCGTGTGAGTTGAGCCGTCTCCCTGGAACCGAGCGCTCCTTTGACACTGTCTGTGCGCAGGTCATTGCCATCCCCCTCTCAGCTTCCCAGCTCCCTACCTGGGCTTCTGGCCTTGGGCGGCCCCAGAACCCGGAGATTATGTCCGTCTGCCCCGAGCCTCCCACTGAGGCCAAGGTGGGCCCGGCGTCAGGGAACTCATGGCCTTAAGCCTTGTGCAGAAAACGCAGGCTTTGCACTCAGACAGCAGGGACATGACCTTGGCTCTGCTCCTGGGGAGCCATGAGCCTCAATTTCTTCATATGAAAAATGGGATGAAATGAGAATTTCCTTAGTGCTGCTGGGCTGAGGGATAGGTATGGAGTGGTTTGCTTAGGCCAACGTTGACCTCTTCTGGATGGGTCTAAACAGCCTCAGCACAGTCAAAACCTAGGACATAACACTCCGTTAGGCACACAGGCTGGTGCCTCCAAGCTCACTTGCCCCACAGTCCAAGAAATGTGGTGCAGAAAACCAGGTGTGAGCCAGACAGCTGGGATGTCTTCAGACTCAATAGCTAAGCTATGGAGACAGCTATGACCCCTCCTCTGCCTCCGCCCTCGCCCCCTCCCCCGCCCCCTTAGGCTCTGTCATTCCTTCCTAGTTGAGTAAAGCATCAGATTTTCTTACTGTGTTCCATTTTAGTAAAACATCACTGCTCTTGTTTTATTGTTTAAAAAAATTTTAGTAGCTAGCAAGTTTCCTCAAGGCTAATCTCATGTTGACTTATGTATGGATCCTACTAGAATTTTGGATTTAGACTCCTGTTGGCTTTCGAATGACTACAGTATCATCACAGGCGTTTTATTCTGAGTGTTCATGTGATGACATAGGTAAATCAGTCCGATTTGCTGTTTTGCTGCAGTTGCCAAGGTGGCTTCTTAGGCCACTGTACACAACTCATGAAGTTTTAATGCTGTGGGGTATGGTAGTGCTCCCACGGAGCCAGGCTGGTGATTTTCTTCTACCTGTGCGAGTGTGTTCTCCTCTCCCAAACCTGCACCCTCATAGGATGGTGGCTCTGTCCCAGTCACCTCACACTCATGCTGACCTTTTCTCCACCACAACCCCTAGCTGGGGGTGACTTTTCTCAGCTGCTCCTGCCTTGGCCCCACCAATCCTTTCCTTGGGTCATCTACTTTCCTCTCCTGGAAGATCATAGAGACCTCTGGGCCATGTTCCAGTTTCCAGGCTCATCCATGCTGATACATGGTTCCTTCTTTCCTGGATTTGCTGCTTGGTGCATTTCATGGACCCAGTTTCCCCACATGCTTTGCATTCCCACCCTTTCCAGCCTCACCCCCTGCCCCTCCCATCCTGTTCCTAACTCCGGATGGATGCCCTCTGTGCTTCCAAGACATGCTTTTCCCTCCTCCCAGGATGCCTTTTCCTCCCTTGAGAATTCCTTGCCTAGCTTAAGACTCAGTTCAGGTGGTGCCCCCTCAGGGAAGCCCTCCTGAATGCCATGCCCCTTGCTTTGCCTTCTCATGCAGGTCCTTGCACTTTGGTCTCACCAGACCATTTTGTCAGTATTTGTTCACTTCTATGTCTTCAGACTAGTTTCTTTAGCCAGGCACTGAACCTCATCTTGGTGGCCTCAAAGCCCTGTAAATATTGGCTGAACCAAATTAGACCTGCTGCCTTCCTCCTAAATCCTGTATTTCTTGATAGATTTTAAGAAGTAGAGGCAAAGATCAGGGCATCAAGGTCCATTGTCTTTGCAGCAGGCCTTTGCACATGCTGTTCCTGCCTGTGTTCCTTCACTTTACACCTCCGTAGCTTCCCTTCTCAGCCCTAGCATCACTTCTGCAAAAAATTGTCCCTGTCCACACCTCCCTAGGTCATGTCTTCTAGAAGTTGCTCTGTCAGGGAGTCAGCTAGAAATTACTGGTACACAGTGACTAGAGTATTTGATTCATGTTTGGGTCCCCTACCAAATAATAGGTACTTAGTCCGTAGATGTTGGCCTCAGCTCTAAGGTTGCTTGCAGTGGGGCTATAGGAACATAAAAGAATAAGGGTCGACTATATGTGATGCAAATCAGAGGAGGCTTCCTGTGGGCCTGGGCAATATTCAGAACCTGAGAGGGGGCAGCAAGGTGCAGCACCAAGTCCTGAGAGACCGAATTTGGGTGTGGAGCAGAGCTGAGCAAATGACCCTGTTGATCTCCAGGGAACATTTGTTTCAGGAACCCTTGCCCTTGCAGAAATGTGTATTTTTGTAGGACTTGCAAGGTGACTGCAGCCAGCTAACCCTCTGCAGCCCTGCTAACAGACCCTTCGGGCTGCTCCCAGAGGAGCCAGGGGCTGGCCTGGTTTAAGTGGTCAGGTTTCACAACCTCCCCATTATTAGTGGAGCAGTTAAGAGGCTGATACCATCTTGAACACAGGTCAGTGTTTTAGAAATGAGTTGTGGGCACACTTCCTCAACTACTTAAAAAAAAAAAAAATCTGTTAGGGTCCTTGCCAGGTAAGGTTGCTGTTTGAGTAATAAATACTGTGTTCGCAAAGAAGTAATGATTTGTAAAACCTCCAGGGGGACCGCCATCCTCATTTACACTGGCTCTTGCTTCTAGAGAGTGGAATGGTTTTGTGTGCAACTAGAAGCAAGTTTGGTTCGTAACTTTAATTGTGTCAGTCACTTGTACTGAAGTTCTCCCTCCCCTTGTCTTGCTGGTCTAGAAGCCTTTTTATGGAACAAGGAGTTAGGAATCTACTCCCACAGGTTTTTATTTAATGGCTTTTCCTGCAGTGGGGGAGGAGGGAACATTTCTTGCCTCCTTACCTAAATGGGGTACACCTTCTCTGGTCTATTATCCCTGGAACACAATTCCTACTCCCCCTGCAAAAAAACACTACTTCTTCAGGAATTCGGGAAGGCAGGATGCTGGCATCATCTTTACAATGAAATGCAAGTTTCCCATTTAAGGCAAATACTTCATTGCAAAAGGTAGGAAGGAATAGGGTGGTACTTGGAAAAGAGAAGTTCCAGCTGGTTAAAATTTAGGTTCCTGATAAAAGTCCAATCCAAGAATTATCCTTGGCTGTGGGCCCAGGCATGTTTATTTGATTCTGAATTGGATGCATTTTCATTCACTTGCAGCTCATGGCTCCCAAGCCCACATCTGGTCTGCCTATCCTATGGCCATGTCGTCCATGTTATAGATGCTCTTGTGTCTGTTACAGAATTCTTGGTTAAAAAATTACTCAGCCCTGGCTGATACATTTTTTAGAGAGATGTTTTTATAAGCAGTGCAAAGCTTTCTTCCAGCCTGTTTGCCTAGTTAATTGGGAACTCTTCTGGCCCATGTCCATCTTTCTTGAGCAGCCCTCCCTTCTCTCCCCACCCCAACCCATCCACCCAACCCCAAGCCCCTGCAGTGCCTGGGGTATTGTGCTAGTTATTAACTTGGGCATATAGCTCGGTGACCAGGAGACCAGCAGTTACTTTTTCTCCAAGTGACACCCAGGGCCTTCCAGTATCAGAATTGCCTCAGGAGCTTGTTAAAATGCAGATTGAAAGCTAATGGGATCAGAGTGAGAGTGAGGTGGAGCCCAGGAATTGGCATTTTAACAAGTTCTTCTGAGGATACTCATGCTGTAACCAGGATGAGACCTATTTTTTTTAGAGGACAGGGGTTCCACAATCCAGAGAAGGGGAGAAGACACATTCTAAACATTTAAAATCAGAGTTTGGCTTTAAATTATGTCACTGGCCTTAGAGAGGAATGTGAAGACTTTCTCAGAGCCCCGACCAATAATAGGGGTCAGGCTGGATGGGGACTGTGAGGACTGGGGGGGCGGGGGGGGCTAGTTTGGGTGGGTGCCTCTGGCCTGGGACTGATGAGGAGGCCTGGAGGGAAGAGGACTTGACACTTTCCCTGGGTTCCTCCCTAGAACAGCTGGGTTTGTCTGAAAACAGTCTCAGGAAGGAGTAGCAGAGGATCCAAATCAGATTCTCGGCAGTTCAAATCTTACAACTTCCCAACAAAGGAAAGAACTGCTAATGCTTTTAAGTATTTTTCATGCTTCATTTGGCCTAAAACATGTTTTTTTTTTTTTTTCTTTTTTCTTTTTTTAAAAAGCTTTCAAGGCTTTTTCCTCCTCTGTCCCTGAACTTTTTATATACTGTGGCCCAGCAGATGTCTGCTCCTGCTGGGGCTACCCCATCAACAATTTCACCGTCCTCCTTCATTCCGCGCTGCCTCTTTATTTATTTATTTATGTATTTATTTTGAGATGGAGTTTCACTCTGGTGTCCAGGCCAGAGTGCAGTGGCGCGATCTCAGCTCACTGCAATCTCCGCCTCCCAGGTTCAAGCGATTCTCCTGCCTCAGCCTCCCGAGTAGTTGGGATTACAGGTGTCTACCACCACACCGAGCTAATTTTTGTACTTTTAGTAGAGACGGGGTTTCACCATGTTGGCCAGGCTGGTCTCGAACTCCTGATCTCAGATGATCTGTCCACCTTGGCCTCCCAAAATGCTGGGATTACAGGCGTGAGCCACCGTGCCTGGCCCCCCACTGCCTCTTCAGCCTGCTTCTGATGGATGGGTTTTTAGGCTTCTAGAAGCTTGAGCCTCCACCCTTGATTTGTAAGAATGTGGGGTGAGGAGGGGGCTCAGGTATCCCCAGGAGCTTGACAGGTTGAGAGGTGCAGTGGCCTTAGAGCAGACCTCTCTCTTGCCACTCTGCCCTGGTCGCCAGACCTTTTCCATTTCCCATCTGCCCCCAAATTTGGAGAGCTCCTGCCCTCAGTCAGCCGGGGGGGCTGTCTGAGCTGGAGCTACAGGCCCCATCTCCAGCCAGCCAGACTTGCCCAGCCAGTGGGAGGCATTGTCCTCCTGGGCAGTGTTTGTCTTGGCTGCTTGGATGTTCTGAATGGGCCTGACACACGATTAGGTGACTGATGGCCTCCGAAACACATTGTCTCCTCTGGGGCCCACAGCCTTTGAAGCTCTTCCCGGTGGGAAGTAAAGAGACTATTTGCTCTATTAAAATGCCTTGGTATTTCCTCTGTTTAACCACAGGCCACTTCCCCTCTGCCACTCTAAACCCGGCAGGGCCACCGGCTGATTGAAAAGACACAAGCCCTCAAGTGATCACATCCTATTGAAACAGATAGTCTTACTGCAGATTAAAGCTAGGGCCAGTCTTGAAGAAACAAATCCAACGGGGGAATCTTTGAGATGGCTCCTTATCTTGCTCAGAATGTAGTCTGTTGAACAGAATTCACACTTGAAGTCCTGAATGCATAAATGTAAATGTGTTTTTTTTTTTTTAAGAAGAGATATCGACATTGTAAATTAAGTCAGTGTGTTTTATCTATATATGGCAGGTTAAAGCAATCCAATCAACAATTTCTCGTTGTGTGAGTTGGAAACCCTTTGGTGTCTGGGAAGGGCATGATGTCTGTTCATAGAAAACCACACCCTGCTGCTTTCTCTATTTGCAGATTCTATCTGTTCAGTCATATGCTGAGAAGTGCAAGTAAGAAAGAAGTCTGTAGCTTAAATAATACCCAGAATATCTCTGGGGAGACTCCTTCATCCTTTCCCAAACAATATATTAAAGGAAGATTTTTAATTAATAACACCAGGCAGGAAACTAAAAATTGAACAATTTAAAAAATTATCTACATAACAAAAACTCCATTTGTACCCTATTTTTGTGAAGTGGCCTAAAAAAGGAATAGCTATTTCTACTAGAGACTGTTAACGTTGATGTTTGCAACTCCATTGTTCAAGTATCCATGATAAAAATGGATTCCCTTTTCTTTGGTTCCTTGTTTGGAAATGTTGGGTGAAGGTGGATGTAGCTAATTAAGGCTACAACATTTAAAGGGGGGATTTAATAGGTACCAGCTGTCCTCAACAAATCACTGGGTGGACGACAAAATAAAGATGTGATGTGAACACACATGTAATTCTCTTCTAAAACGGAAATGGGCTCATAAATTTTCTGATTTAATAGTGTAAATGAAAACTACCTCTACTGTGCTTATTTAAGAAGCATTCGTTTTATGGTAAAAGTAATGCTAAAATGTCTTATTTGCATATGGCTGGCACCTTAAGACTTGAAAGGGCAGTAGATGGCAAGTATTATTGGAAGCTTAGTAAATTGTAATTTTATTGTACCTTTCTTCATTACAAACCTGATCTAATAGACATTAATCATGAGGCTTTTCATTAAAACTACTGCATGGTAGGGAAGCATGCTTGAACATACCAGAAAAGCCATATAAAATTCAAGTATCAACTTTGAAAAGGGAATGGAAATTGGTAGCATTAATTAAAATGTTTGGATGGATATTTACATTTCACACATTAAATGAATACTTCATATGAATCCTTTTGAAATCATGAGGGATTAGGCCTTAAATACAACTTTTTTTCAGATGTAAAAAGTACTTTATTGCCTTCAAAACTAGGAGTTTTTCTGAGTGTTCTGTTTGGTCAGTTTTGTAGATCTTTTCCCCCCATCGAATAGTAACCCTTTAAAAAATCCTGGCAGTGTCCCCAGACTTCTGTGCTGCGATGGACTGTTTTACTCGAGAGTGGGAGGGTTAATGGGACGAAGGGAGGGCTTCCTTGGAATGAAGAGGTGGGTTTTCCTGAGATAGGCCATATGGTTTAGAAATCCTTTCCCTGTGATTTTGTTCTGTCCGGGTGATTTCTGGTTTCTCCTCTCCCGAAACGGCCCCCTTTTATCTGAGGAAAATGCAGTGCAGTACAGACCAAATGTAGCAGCAGTCCGCCGCCTGAGCAGGTCCCTGTTGAGTGACGGTTTATGGCCCCTTCCTCTGGAGTGTGCACATTTGCTCTGGGTGGAGCACAGGCACTCACACGGTTAGGATTCATTGTAACTGCTCAGCATCTGAAGCTCAAAAAGACTTATTTGGAGTGAGGAGGCAGGAGACACTTTTTTGAGCAACCACCCTGTGTTAAGTTGTGGGACCAGTCCCCCATCCACAGTGGCTGCCTGTCTGGGCCAGGAGAAAGACAAAGGAGTAGGGGCCTGGATAACAGGGAAATTCAGGAAGGATTCTGGGGCCACAGTACCAAGCCCTCTCAGTCCTCTCTCCACACTTCCCTGCTCATTCCAGAGAAACCTGAACGGGCTTCTGCTGCTCCTCAGCCTAGAACTGCCTCTGTGAAAAGCAGTTTGTTGACATTCAACTGTCTGAGGCCTTGCTTGAGGCCGTCTTAGAACTCTGGCTTTTTAGGCCATGTCTCAGTTGGTTCCCAGTAACTCTGGCTTCTTGCTCTGCCTCAGTTTCCCCTGCTTTGGAGGAGGCCCCCTTTTCTCTGTGAGGCTTCTCCATACCACTCCCTAGCTTTCCCTTGTGCCACAAAGCCTGGCCGACCCTATCATCCCTCCGGATTTCGTGAGAACGTGTCCAAACATTGCAGTGATGCATTGAGGAACAAACAAATTTGATGTGTTTATAAAGAAGAAATTGAATTTGAGTGGTTTGTGGGAGGCTTAGATGAAGAAGACAGGTCTTACCAAAGGGACTTTGAGCAGGGCCTGACCAGTGAGTGGACCTGGGCGCTGGGGGGACAGTTTGGGCAGAAAGTAAGATGAGGGCAAAGCTGGAGAAGGGTGGTGGGGGGATGGTAAGGTTGAAGATGTAGGTACTAGATAACAGGGCACCTTGAAGTCTGCCTGTGTGTGTTCTGTCAGGAGTGGTGAGGCTTGGAAGATTTCTCCAACAGGTGAACGGTTTGATAAGAGGGACACTCAGTGGCCATTCATTGGGTGAATATTGGTGCGTTCTGCGTGTTAGGTCTGATTTCTAGAGCTTAGATTTTATTTTATTTCCAGAGACAGGGTCTCTGTCGCCCAGGCTGTAGTGCAGCAGTGGCATGATCATAGCTTATTGCAGTCTTGAACTCCTGGGCTTAGGCAATTGTCTTACCTCGGCTTCCTGAATAGCTAGGACTACACGCACGTGCCACCAAGCCTGGCTAATTTTTTACACTTTTTGTAGCGATGGGGTTTTATTATGTTGCCCAGGCTGGTCTTGAATTCCTGGCCTCAAGCGATCTGCCCACCTGGGTTTACAGGCATGAACCACCATGCCTGTCCAGAGCTTAGATTTTAGTAGGGGAGACAAACAGGATAATGAAATATCAGACCTGACCATGCTGTTTACAATAGCAACTTGCTGCTCACTCTGTCCTCTTTTCTTCACTTTTTCTTTGCAGAAGTTTTCACCATGGGACATACATAGTATTTTCTTTGTCCATCCTTTTTCCCCATTGCAGTGTCAGCTCCATGTGGGCGGGGCCTTTACCTATTTTGTTCCCTTCTGCATCATGAGAACAGTGCCTGGCACATAGCAGGTTCTCCATACGTGTTTCTTGAATGACTAAGCACTCTATGGGAAATTAAAATGAGGCAATAAGAGCAATGGGTTTTTGCAAGTAGACACTCTCCAATGGCCTCTCTGAGAAGGTGACGTGTCAGTCAAGCAACTATAATAAAAGTTCCTCTGGGCAGGGAGTGGTGGCTCACGCCTGTAATCCCAGCATTTTGGGAGGCCAAGGCAGGCGGATGACCTGAGGTCAGGAGTTCGAGACCAGCCTGGCCAACATGGTGAAACCCCATCTCTATTAAAAATACATAAATTGGCCGGGCGCGGTGGCTCAAGCCTGTAATCCCAGCACTTTGGGAGGCCGAGACGGGCGGATCACGAGGTTGGGAGATCGAGACCATCCTGGCTAACATGGTGAAACCCCGTCTCTACTAAAAAAATACAAAAAACTAGCCGGGCGAGGTGGCGGGCGCCTGTAGTCCCAGCTACTGGGGAGGCTGAGGCAGGAGAATGGCGGGAACCCGGGAGGTGGAGCTTGCAGTGAGCTGAGATTCGGCCACTGCACTCCAGCCTGGGCGGCAGAGCGAGACTCCGTCTCAAAAAAAAAAAAAAAAAAAAAAATACATAAATTAGCTGGGTATGGTGATGTGCACCTGTAGTCCTAGCTACTCAGGAGACTGAGGCTGGAGAATCACTTGAACCCAGGAGGTGGAGGTTGCAGTGAACCGAGATGGTGCCATTGTACTCCAGCCTGGGCAACACAGCGAGACTCCGTCTGAAAAAAAAAAATTTCCTCCAAAATTGTTTTCTTAACATTGGTTAATCATGTGGCAGTTAGTGCTGAGAGTAGCATAAAAAATATGCTTAATTTATTCATTCACACCACAGTTCTTGGCACTCCTGCCAGGGGCCACATACTGGTTAGAAGCTGGGCTTCAAGCCAGGTTCCCATTCATGACAGGGAGAGTGTGGGCTGGTGTTGTGTGGGAGCCACACCTGGCCGTGTCTGTTGCTTGAGGGGGTTGCTTGGACTGTCCACTTTACCCTGCACTGTGGATGAGAAAAATGTGAAAAGTTACTGCTAAGCCCCGACTAAGCATCCTGGTTTTGGACTTTCTGAAACGACGTGAACGGAACAAATCTCACTCTCTGGCAGCAGCCCTCAGTTTGTATGAAACTTTGTCTTTTTCACAGGGGTGCAGGTCTCGTTTTTTGTTTGCTTCTTTCCCCTCTGGTGGTGAATGCATTTCATTTTCTGAAGCCACTTGAAGGTCTGTCCGTAATCAGAGGTGCTCTTTGCCGTCTTTCCGGGGCTGCGGATTTGCTGGCCAGCTGTGGAAATGAGTTTTTGCCCAGCTTTGATTTTCATGCCTTGCCTCCCTGTGGGAGGAACTAGATATTTCTGATCTTACCTCTGCTCATATTCAGATCCAGCCAAGCAATCAGTGACTTCCCGGGCTTTTTTGTGGGAGACTGTGGGAAAAGTCCTGGTTGGCTGGCTATGAATTAATGAAATCCTTAGAAGGCTTCACTAAAGATAGCTCCTGTGGCTTACAAAAAAAAATGGCATTGCCTTTTTAATTTGAGAAGGAGGTCATGGAGTTTTACCAAAATTAAGCAGAAAAAATGTAACATCTGGTTGTGCTGGTGGAAGACTGCTTCAGGGCCTCTGGAGCTATGAGTTCCCAGTGCCGGCATGCCCAAGGTGACTGTCACTGGCCTCTATAGTGCTGCTGTGGACAGGCCGCCTCTCATTGTTCTCCTCCCTCGGTTTTGAAGTCATTGAGAGACAAATTCTACCTCCCACATCTTTTCACTTGAGCACATTTCCCATCTACTGAGCTTGCTTCTTTTACTTAAAGGGTCACACATTTTAAAAAGTACAGAGTTTCGAGTTGGTCAAGACTAGTGTAATCATTGCTTTTATCTCATTAAAAAAGGATGGGAGTGGATAATGGGGGAGAATTTGGGCAGCAGACCAGGGAACTTTTAAAGAGTATTAAAAAGTTTTTAAATTAGTAGGAATTCTGATAAGAGGAGAATGGTAAATTGCTGGAGAAGAGTTTTAGGGAAAGGCATACAGGAGATTTTAAATGGATCTATGATGTGTGTGTGTGTGTGTGTGTGTGTGTGTGTGTAAATTTTTTTTTTTTTTTGAGACAAGGTCTCATTCTGTCACCCAGGCTGGAGTGCAGTCATGCAATTATAGCTTATTGCAGCCTTGAACTCCTGGGCTCCAGCAATCGTCCTGGCCCGGTCTCCTGAGTAGCTGGGACCACAGGCGTGTGCTGCCAAGCTTGGCAATTTTTTTACATTTTTTTTTTGTTAAGACAGAGTCTCACTGTGTTACTCAGGCTAATCTCGAGCTCCTGGCCTCAAGCCGTCCTCCTGCCTTGGCCTCCCAAAGTGCTGGGATTACAAACATGAGCCACCATGCCCTGCCTAGGGCATATATTTTCTGAAACGATACAGGAAGATCAAGTTGTTGCTATCCCAACCCCCCAAGCAGGCAGCTAGTCACCTGTACAAAATACAGGTATAGATAATGTATAAAATGTATATATAAATGTATATAGTGTGTAAAATGTATATATGTGATGTATAAAATACAGTCACCTGTATATTAGAGTCCCTTAAAGCCCCACGTGGGGATTCCCCATTATTGTGCTCTTTCTCCCATCCTTTGTATTCTGAAAATTTTCAAACCTGTAGAAGAATTGAAATAACAGTAAAATGAACACCCATTTCCCCTTTGTCTAGAGGTACCAGTTCGTAACGTTTTGCTACACTTACCTCACTTGTCCTTTTAATGTCATTCATAATTTCTTTCTGCATCACATTCTAGGGGGCAGACAAGGGTCACTCATTGCTTTTTGATGTCCTGTCTCTTTAGCCTCCTTTAATACAGAACAGTTCCTCTACCTATTTTTTGGTCCTTTATAGCCTACACATTCTGAAGAGTCAAGGCCACTTGTGTACACAATTTGGATTTTTTATTGTTTCCTTATGAATAGGGTCAAATATTTTGACAAGACGCCTCTAAAGGTGATACTGTGACTTTGTTGGATTTTAGGTATCAACTGGTAACAAATGTGGATGCAGTTTTAGCAATAAGAAAAATTTGTTTTTTCTGTGTGCAATTGTTGTATTTAGAGATCTATGCTAATGATAGTACCCAGTTTAGTCTTGTGTTGTCTTTTTAAAAATGCAGTGTTTCACATTAAGCCTTCCCTTTTACTTTATTGAGAGTCTAAGGAAAGTGCAGGATGTCATTTGTGCTATCCTGTAATAAACTCTTTCCTTAAAGATTATTTAAAATCAACCACGCTCTCTCAAAATTAGGAGTGTTGTTTCTCAAGAATGCTCAAGGCTTTTGCTATTCACATGGGCTTGTTGCAGTTATAGATGTGTCGCCCTCAGAGACTGGGAATGAGTTCCTATTAAAGACCACTGTTTGGCCGGGGCAGGTTTACGGTTGACTGCTTCCTCACACCAAAATTCAGCCATTTCTTTCCTTTGTGCTAAAAAAACCTTGAACTTTATTTCCAGTAAAGGCTACTTTACCCAAAGCATATCCTCCAAGTTAGTTTCTAGCCTTTTAGTCCTGTGATTGCATGTTACCTACATTATTTTATTAGAGTCCCTTACAGACAGTTTCATTAGTTTAACTTATTATCTTCTACCTAATTACATGGCTTTTCTTTCTTTCATTTTACTCCACTCCAGATTTAAGGGCCAAGACATGTAAAGTTAATATTGGTCATTTTTCAGAGTAAGTTAAAATGTCAAAAAGTGACAAGTTGTTATTCTTACAGGGTACCAGGGAAACAACAGAGACAAAACCTCCATCTTTTATTCATAAGTCCAGAGAGACTACGAGGGCGCAGGCAGGCCTGTGTGCCCGGCGTTTGTTCAGCTTTCAGGACTGGGCCTCCTCCCCTGCTGGCCATGAAATGTCATGCCGAGATGTAATAGTGGGACATTCAGCATCCAGAGAATGGTCCGCAGAGATTCAACTTTGCTTTTCATTTTCTTTTCTGGCACCGAGTCCACAGTCCCCTCTGTGGCCTGACAGTGAAAGGCCAGAAAGCAGCAATTTAGATGCTGGCAGAAATGGTGTGCAGCCTCTGCCCAGCGGGCCGGAGCTCCTGGGCTGGAATGCATGCTGGACACAAAGGTCGGGTGAGGGTATGCTTTGGTGGGGGGCAGGGGGGCAGCTTGCCTTTGCTTGGTCTCGTTTGCTCTGGTCACAGCCGAGAGAGTTCTCATTTCTGTGGCTATGCTACCTTTAGTTTTGTAGAAGAGGGAGTGCAAGGTGCTTTTGATTTCAGAAATTGCTCAGGGTTAACCATTTTTGTGTAGAGGGAGGCACTGCGGGCACAGTGCTGAGGCTGCGCAGCTCCCCAGGCTCTGACATTTCCTTTGGATGAAGAAAACATACACAGCATTTGCTAAACAAGCCTAGACTTTGATTTAGAGCAGTAGTTTTTGATTGGGGGAATTTGGGGAATTTCTTTCTTTCTTTCTTTTTTTTTTTTGAGACAGGGTCTCTATCAACCAGTCTTGAGTGCAGTAGCGTGATCACAGCTTACTGCAGCCTTAACCTTGATTTGGGGAATTTCTGGAGACATTTTTGGTTGTCACAGCTAGGGTAGGCTGCTACTGGCAGTCAATGAGAAGGGCTCAGGGATGCTGCTAAACATCCTGAAATGCACAAGTCAGCCCTCCATGACAAAGAATTACCTGGCCCAAAATGTAGATAGCGCTGAGACTGAGAAACCCTGATTTAGGGGTCCCATCTTAGTATTTTGATTTCTCAGCCCTCTTAGCCTCATAACACTTTTCAGCTTCCTATCTGTTTAACAGAAGCTGCTGGTTCTATAAATCTGCACTCAGGATGAATTTCCATGAAACTCTCCAAGACATATGATTAAACTATTGTGGTGCTCCTTGAAGATATGCCCTGAATGCAACTTCTATTTTAAATGCAAAAGACAATTTTTTGCCATAATTTGATCAAAGTAGCATAACCTGTGCCTCTGTTTTTGTTACTCACTGATGGTCTGTGGATAACATTACATTTTTTCAGCATGAAACCCAACACTTCAAATCCCTAAAGCAGTCTCAAATTTATGGTTAATAAAAGCATTTATTGTACTGGATGTCATCTGTTATATCACTCTGGGGCTAGAAACTGGCAAGCAGTGGACAGGAAATATTTTCGTTTCAAATCGCTTCAATCTTATGGTCTAGGGGCAAAAGTGTCTGATTTCAGGAAAGCCGCAGTGAATAGCATAGTAATGAATGCATTTTTAGTTGATTAAGCAGGCATTCTCTCCCTTTCAAACAATCTTCCCTCTTTGGCTTGGAGGGGCTAAATAAACATGTGATATTAAATGATAGCATTTCTTGTGTTGGCCGTGCCTTTTCTTTGATCATCTTAAACCTTTCAAAGTGTTTTCCAGGAATCCTCAGCATAGCAGGAGCAAGCCAGAAGAGAATGGCTAAACTCAAGTTTTGCCCCCCCCTTTGTAATTGTTTACTTTCTGAGCAGAGGAGGTTTTCTGAGAAGATGCTGATTCTTCTGAATTCCTCTTTAAAAATGGAATTTGGTACCTCACCCTTGGCATCATGAATTTAGAAGGAAAAAATATTTTGAGTTTTTGTTTGTTTGTTTTCAAAAAGTCTGCAATTTTATTGTAATTTGAGTCCCTATCTCTCACATCCATCAAGTAAATAGGGTGAGGAGAGTTGCATCCAGAGGAAATCTGGTGAGGTGATGACATATCCAGGACAGTGTACCTTTCGTCCTGGCAGCCCAGTGCCTTTGAACATGTTATCTAAGTCATCACTTCCCAGCAAGCCTCGGAGGTAAATGATTATTTCTGATGTGGTTCCCTTTTTTCCAGATGAGGATTCCATGGCACAAAGAGCCAGGAAGGGATTAAGATGAGAGTCCATGTGACTCGGAGAGGCCTCTCTCTGCCAGAAACCGGAGCTGCAGAGTTCTTACCCTGCCCGTGCCCCCAGCAGTCAGACTTGCCCTGCCTTCCAAGCACCCTGTCTCAGATGGATGGCTGCCATGTGCAACAAAGCAACTAATGGGGGGTGGAAAGAGAGCGAGACTAGACAGCACTTTGGAGATAATTAAATTAAACTCAGATTAGGCAATTACCCCAAAGATTCCCAAACCTGGCCGAACACCAGAATCACCTGAGGAGCATTCTTGGCGTGGGGGGAGATTCCGGGCCTCACCCCAGACCTGCTTAAGTGGGATTTCCAGGGGAAGGCCAGGAATCTGAGTTTTTTAAAAAGCTGCCAGATTAGTGATTGCCAGGGTTTTGGAGGGATGGAGGGAGGGCTTGACTACAAAGGGGCAGTACAAGGGAAGTTTTTGGCATGATGGGACTGTTCTGTATATTGATTATAGCGGTGGATACATACATATATATGCATATACCTTGTGGACCTATACACCAAAAACTATCAATTGTACTGTGTGTAAATGAAAATAAATATGCTGACCAGGTGAACCTGAGTTATCTAGGTGTCAGTTGAGGTGGCCTGTGGTGCCTGGTGACAGCTGGGAATAGTTGCCCAGCTGTGAGAGAGTGTCACCTGTTATTGCAGAGGCAGGCGTGGGCAGGTGCTGAGCTCTTTAGCCCAGTGCTATCCAACAGAACTTTCTGTGACAAAAAATGTTCTTTCCAGCACCGTTCAATTCAGTAACCATCAACCACTTTTGGCTACTGAGTACCTGAAATGTGGCTGGCACAACTAAGGAACTGAATTTTTATTTTATTTTATTTATTTTATTTTTTTTGAGACGGAGTCTCGCTCTGTCGCCCAGGCTAGAGTACAGTGGCCGGATCTCAGCTCACTGCAAGCTCCGCCTCCCGGGTTCACGCCATTCTTCTGCCTCAGCCTCCCGAGTAGCTCGGACTACAGGCGCCCGCCACCTCGCCTGGCTAGTTTTTTTTTTGTAGTTTTTAGTGGAGACGGGATTTCACCGTGTTAGCCAGGATGGTCTCAATCTCCTGACCTGGTGATCCGCCCGTCTCAGCCTCCCAAAGTGCTGGGATTACAGGCTTGCGCCACCACGCCCAGCTGAATTTTTAATTTTACTTAAACTTAATTTAAATTTAAATCACCACACGTGGCTAGAGGCTACCCTATTGGACAGCTCACCCTCAAAAGTAGACATGGTGGTATCATGGAGCTTTGGCTCTGTGCAGGATGCACACTGTGGTGCTTTATGCTTGCAGGACAATAGTAAGTCATCCCAAACATAGGGTAAAATGGAAAATTGACAGGACTTACCAATATGGGTGAGTAAGTACAGAGAAGAAGGAACCTTAGGATGAAGACTGACCTGAGATCTGCCCAGGCAGAGGACAATCCTGCTGAGTGAAGGAGTCTGCTTTTTTTTTTTTTTTTTTTTTTTTTTGAGATGGAGTTTCGCTCTTATCCTCCAGGCTGGAGTGTAATGGCATGATTTCAGCTCACTTCAACTTCTACCTCCTGGGTTCAAGCGATTCTCCTGCCTCAGCCTCCCAAGTAGCTGGGATGACGGACAAGTGCCACCACGCCCAGCTAATTTTTGTATTTTTAGTAGAGGCGGGGTTTCACCATGTCGGCCAGGCTGGTGTCTAACTCCTGACCTCAGATGATCCACCCGCCTTGGCCTCCCAAAGTGCTAGGACTACAGGCGTGAGCCACCATGCCTGGCCAGGAATCTGCTTTTTCTTTTCCAAAGATAGCACCATCTTTGGCCCACTTCTTTCCCCAACCTTTCAACCTTGTTCATTTTAAAAGGTACAGAGGTTAGTTGGGATGCTCTTGAATTATGCTCCCATTCTTCTGCAGTGATAGGATATATAGGAAGCCATCCGAGGGGCCAGGTGAGCCCAGTGCAAAGAGGTGAGGGTGTTCTGGGCTTCACTGGGCCCACCTGCCTCCCTAGACAGAGTGTGATGAAGAACCTGTGTGAGCATATTGTATTCCTTTTTGGGGAAGGAGAGCATATAAAAAAGGCAATTAGGCATAAACTTCCTGCTTTATGCTTTGAGCATATGACCTTTACCTTGGCTTGTGTTCAGACGCTCCTAAACCCACCTCCTCTACCCCCATTGATTTATGTTATCTTAGTGTTACTTTTCCAAATGTGTTATAAAAGAATGAGATTCAGGGAGTGTAGACTTTTATTAGTACAAACCAAATGGTGGCAGAAAGAATGTTCCAATTTATAAATGTATGTGTTCTTAAATAAATTTGCTAAATGGGTAACAAAAAATTTTGTGAGCTATGGGCTTATAACTGGAGGTTTTGTTAATCTGATTTAAAAATAGGACTGACTTGAAAGCGTAAAAGGGGGGAGGTGGCTTTAAAATTAGTGGGTCTTCTTTTCTTTTTTCTTTCTTTTTGTTTTTTTTTGAGATAGAGTCTCGCTCTGTTGCCCAGGCTGGAGTGCAGTGGTGCCATCTTGGCTCACTGCAACCTCCGCCTTCCGGGTTCAAGCGATTCTCCTGCCTCAGCCTCCTTAGTAGCTGAGATTACAGGCGCGTGCCACCACGCCCAGCAAATTTTTGTATTTTTAGTAGAGACGGGATTTCACCATGTTGGTCAGGCTGGTCTCGAACTCCTGACCTAGTGATCTGCCCCCTTCAGCCTCCCAAAGTGCTGGGATTACAGGTGTGAGCCACCATGCCTGACATTCTTTATTTTTTATATGAAAACTTGACTTCCTTAGATCAGGAAGAAAACATTCTGGATAGATCATAGCATCTCTAAAGAGAGTTTCCTTGTGTTGCCTTTACAAATTGGTTACTTCAACCTTATAAGAAAAATGAAGTTTACTGAGTATTAAGCTCCATTACATACTGATTATTCTACCCTTGAACACACAAACAGATCTTGTTGCATAGCTGCTATAATCACTGTATGTGTTTTATTTATTTATGGTTATTTTTTACTTGTGTTTGTTTTCCAAAGATATTTCCATGTATTGATGTAGTCCACAGACATGTCACTTTTAGTGGCCATATGATATGTTCATGTTGTAAGCTCCCCTCCCCTTTTTGCCAGTCCTCACCCCACATTTGATGAGGCATTTGGGTTGTTTTCAAGTTATGACTGTTACAAAGCTGCTATGAACATCTTCATACAGATGGGTTTCCTGCCCATCTCCCTTGATGTTTTGGTTTATTTCCTTGGCATTTATTCCCCAAAGTGAAATTACTGGGTCAAAAGATTTGTGGCTCTCATTACATACATGTTTACCAGCTTGTCCTGTATAATGACTGAACCAGTTTACTGGGAGGAATTGTGTTTTGAGAAAAGAATAGGTTTGTTTCACGAATCTCAGCTCCACCATTTGCTACCATTTATTTAGACCTTGGGCAAATTTTTCCCTGAGGCTATTTCTTCATCTGTAAAATGTGTTATTAATAGTTCATCTCCCAGGGTTGTTGGTTGTTTTAGGATGTAAGCAAGATACTGTTTTTAAAACATCCAGCTGTGTGCCTGGCCACATGGTAACTGCTTTAGTGACTGGCTGCAGTCTTTTTATCAGCAGTATACACGTACTCGTTCATCTCCATCCTAATAATAATGATGTTTATCGGCCAGGTGGGTCAAGCCTATGATCCTATCACTTTGGGAGGCCAAGGTGGACGAATCAGCTGAGGTCAGGAGTTTGAGACCAGCTTGACCAATGTGGTGAAACCCTGTCTCTACTAAAAATACACACACACATACAAAGAAAAATTAGCTGGGCATGGTGGGCAGGCACCTGTAATCCCAGCTGCTCAGGAAGCTGAGGCAGGATAATTGCTTGAACCCAGGAGGCATAGGTTGCAGTGAGTCAAGATTGCGCCATTGCACTCCAGTCTATGCAACAGAGACTCCATCTCAAAAAAAAACCTCTCACACACACACGAAATATTGTTTATAATTTTTTTTCTTTCTTTCTTTCTTTTTCTTTTGAGATGGCGTCTCACTCTGTTGCCCAGGCTAGAATGCAATGGCATAATCTTGGCTCACCGCAACCTCCGCCTCCTGGGTTCAAGTGATTCTCCTGCTTCAGCCTCCCGAGTAGCTGGGATTATAGGCATGCACCATCACGCTCAGCTAATTTTGTATTTTTAGTAGAGATGGGGTTTCTCCATGTTGATCAGGCTGGTCTCGAACTCCCAACCACAGGTGATCTGCCTGCCTTGGCCTTCCAAAGTGCTGGGATTATAGGCATGAGCCACTGCACCCAGCCCCATTTATAATTTTTCTTTGCCTTTGTTATTTTGGTGATGGCTTATACTTGTTTGATTTTGGATTTATTAGAGGACTAAATCTTTCATCTGGTGATTTACCTTCTGAGTATGTTTTAGTGCCTTTAAGTCTAGTAATATTAAAGCTAGGTGTGGGCGAAATGTTGCTTAGTAGAGAGTGTTAGGGAGGATGTTTTAAGTGAATAAATAAGAATTTAGAATAATTATTGATTAGTAAGTCTAAGAATTATTGATTAGTGAGTCTTCCTGACTTACCAGCATATTATGAAAATAATTGAATCTGAATATTATCATGGAAATTCTATTTGTACTGCCAGTTTGGTCAGCAAACCTTTGTTCCTTTGTGTGTATGTGTGTGTGTGTGCGCGTGTGTGTGCGTGAGAGAGTATGTGTGCGCACGTGCGTGAGAGAGTATGTGTGTGTGTGTGCGCGCGCGTGTACTTTCCCCAAAGCTTTTGGATTGATCACACATTACCCATAAAGAGAATATATATTAACTGTGTTTTATTGAAGTTTTTAAAAAATCCTAATCTTGGGCTAGAAACCACCCTGGTTAGGCTGTCACATTGAGGTCACTGCGACGTGTGTGATGAGAGCATCTCAGGCTGACTGCTTGTGACTATGGACAGGGCAGGTGACCCATATGACTGTCAGTTTCCTTACTACCTGTAAAATGGGACAGTTAGACTAGAATTATTCTTAAGATTTTAACTATTATTTTGATTGAGGTGATTTGAACCTTTAATTCGGAGGGTGTAATTGTCCTGTCCTACCCACTCCATGTCCTTATTGAGTTGCCCACCTCTTTTGCCACCTAGACTCTTGCCCCTTGCACCTGGGTGTCTGTTTTTCATCTCACTTGGGAAATAACACCCAACCTATGGCCATTGTTGCAGATCTTTCTCTAATACAAGAAAAGCATTTGTCCTACATATAGTTTTTATTTTTTAAATTGAGACACAGCTTTATTTTTGCAAAATGTGGCCTGTCGGCTCTGCGGGTCACTTTTGATGAGCCTGTGTTGCTTGCATACATGGAGGGTGCCCATGTCTCCACCTGCCTCCATCCTTCACATTTCATGTGTGCTCACCCAGCTCATCCACATGGCCAAAGACCCAGTGCATCTCCCAATTTTTAACATCAACACTATTGTTAATGATTGATTACAACCCATTTAGTCTTCTGGGCCAGGAGCTTTTAGGGCCCAATCAATCACTGAATCCATAAACAAGGGGACTGCCTCAGACTCCCTGGGAGCTTTGAATCACACTGGGGTGTTGACAGTCCCAGAGGCCTTTCTGTCAGCCACTGTCTGGGTTGGAGAGGATTTGGGTACTGTGCTAGGTGTTGGCGAGGGCAGAAGAAAGGCAGCCACAGATATAGAAATTGTTTGTTTGACAGTTGATCTGCACATGGGTAATTGCAGAACTGAGTCGTTGATTTTTTACCCTCTTTACTCCCATTTACACCAAGCTGTCTTCTTCAGAATAGTGATACACACATACACACACCTACACCTTCCTTACCTATTTTTAAAAATGACTCCTTCCTGGGAACCCCAACATGAAGCAGATAAGAGTGCAGCAGCTCTGTTTGAAGACAGTGGGGAGAAGGACCCTGACTGAGCCCCGCCCCACCCACAGGTCCTTGCCCCTTACACAGGCATTGCTGTTCTGTGGGTTTCCCTCTCAGTCCAAGAACACTTATCCTGAGTGATTGTCCACCTGCCCTGGTTGAAGTGGCACTGCTTTAGCAAGTCCTCTGGGAAGATCCCTGGATATGATAAGAACATTTTGGGAAATGTAAAAGCAGTTACTTCCCCTCCACAAGGGTGAGTCTGGGACTACCCTTAATACACCAGAGTGAAGATCCTGGACTTAAGAGTACATGGGTGGGTGGACTTAAAGGGACCGGGGAGATAGAGAAGATAAAAGCAGAGATAAGCTTTAAGAAATAAGGCTATGGCTTGCACTGGCATCCTGTTGTGGGCAGGAGAGGAGCCAAGAATGCCTGATAGGCTGTCAGGAAGATGGACACCTCCACAGGGTCTGTGACACAAGCCAGAGGAGGAAGAGATGGTGAGCAGCTAGGGAAGAGGTCACTCATTCAGAGACCAAAAGGGCAACCGTGTGTGATAACAGGCCCTAGAGCATGAGGGCACCAACAAGGCTGACTTGATGAAATGCCTTATCTCCAGGGGTCACACCCTCTGGAAGCACACTGAGCTTAGACAGGAGTGATGACAAGTTGTTTTGGGAAGGGACCGTGGTTGAAACCAGTGCCTCCACCTGCAGCAGTGGCAGAGCAAAGGGTGTCTTAATCCTCTGCAGAAAGGACTGAGATGTGCATGGTATGTGCAGCTCATACCTCTGAATATCCTCACCTCAAATAAAGCTTGCTTGTGAACACCTTCTAAGAGTCTTTATCCAACACCCCGTAATTTGGCAGTCCCTCTTCTGTGGCTTATACCTCATGGTCCTCTGCCAGCAGAAAGCTGGACCCGCTGGTCAATCCTTTATGCTTGCAGGAGCCTTTGAAGTTCTCCCCAATGCTGGTCACTCATTGCATGAATGTTCATATCCTTAGGTGGCAGGGGCCACACTGCTGCTATGAGGACAGGAGGAAAGGAAGGAAGAAGAGGGGCTCTCTTCCTTGGAGTCCACTCGTTACTAGGGGCTCTTTGCCCTCATTCTGCCCTGGGCTGATTGAAACTTCAGCCACCTTTGCATAAAGCTTTTGGCTCCTGGTGAGAACATCTTGAAATGGGCCTAATATCTGTGGAAATTGAAAAAGGAGACCAGTGGCGTGGACTGTTTCCATGATTCTGATGTGCCTCTTGCTCCTGTAGGTACAGAAATATTTAACTTTAGATAATTGACTCGAGTTGTAATGCTGTGTTCTAATTTGGAAACATGAAGCTGGCCACTTCCAGAAGGTGACCCTCTCGCCTAGTCTTCACTCAGAAAACCCAGGTGTGTCTCTTCCACCTGAATGTCACTGCCCTAGGCACATGGCACTCATCTTCCTAGGGCCTGGCCCTGGACTCTGCACATCCTGGGAGCTCTATGAAGAAGGGCAGGATTACCCTATTGAGTGCAGATATTCCTCTCACTCATGGTGAGGGCTTTGGGTTAAAGTGGTTTAATGTGGGGCCAGCATTTTTGGGTGCAGATGAAGCCTAGGGGATTTGTGACTTAGCAGATTTGTGTGTAAGCACAGCTCCCCAGCCTCCTGCCTACTTCTGATAGTGGTACTGGCAGCCTTCAAGGACTGAGGCTGTAGACCCTGGAGATGTTCCTCGCACTCTAAGGAGGCAGTAGCAGGGCACCTTCAGGACTGGCTCCTCTGAGGGAGTCCCTGTTTTTACTTCATCACTGATGAGAATGACGTAGCCTTTGTGGAGATTGTCAAGGTAGAGTGGAGATAGGTCCCTCCAGCACTGAGACAGTTTTGTGCCTGTGCAAACAAAACACTTCAAAAAGGATACTGCCCCTGCCTCCATCCTGGTGTAAGGTGGCAGAAGGAAGCAGTGGCTGACAGCAGAGTTAAACACACTTTAAGGTAGGTCAAATTTTTGACATACCATTTTCCTCTACCGTACCAGCAGCTGCTCTCTACTTTGAAAGGGGGCTTAGCTACTCATATAAACTTTGGTTTGTGATAATGTAAACTATTATTAGGATTATCTTTTTATTCATAATATATGCCTGATTCTCTGTCTATTTATGCTCCGTTTGAAACACTCATTTACCTTCAATACTCAGTGCCAGCACCAGCTCCTCTGAAAATGAAGGGAAACTTTATAACAGACTATTTAAATCTCTCTGTGGTTAAAAAGGACTCTGGGAATGAAGTCATTGGGTTGAGGAAGCTTCAAATCTCAGCAAAGCTTCCAGGTTAAAACTGGGATGTGATGTTGACAAAACATTCCAGTTTAAAGTTTTTTTTTTTTTTTTAAATGAAGGTTTATCCCCAGGGTGGTTGTTTTCATAAAGAAATGCTTGATTCTCAGTTGAGAACTTTTGGCCTTCAAAGTCTCTTCTTCCCCCCCCCAACCCCCCACCCCACACACACACACAACTTTTCATCACCACCTGGTGGAACCATTTGTCACCGAGGATGTTCTGGAAGTTAGAGAAGTTCCTGAGGCTCAGGTTGGCGACACCAACACCGCGGTCAGCCAGGCCCTGTCTCCCTGCCAGGAGGCCAGAGTGGAGGAGGTCAGACGGGGCGGTTGGAAGGGGAGGGATGCCACGCACTTCTGCCTCAGGTGCTCCCGCGTTGTCAGTGGAGCGCAGGTTAGTGGGTGAGCCAAGAAAAACCAATAACTGTTTCAATTTTTAATAAAATGTCTCTCCTACCCTTTGTTTCTCCCTCCACTTCTCCCCAAAAGAAAGAACAGAGTGAATTTTTAAGCACATCTGGACACTGTTTTTGTAAAACTTTTACCCTGAATTCCCAGAAGGAATGTATTGGCTCCCATTTTTCCAAGCAAAAACTGAAATGATTCCTTTGTTTATAAGTACTGTGCTTGCATATTTTAATAAAACAGTAAAGAAAGGAATTGCACTGGTTTGAAAATCTTTAGCTAGGCCAAAGCATTGCCCTTTATGCCTCTCTTGAAGTCTTTGAGAGGTGCTAAAAGTTTATGGTTGGTTATTTTTGGTGTCAGTGGGAAAGGGAGAGTTAGGAAGGCTCCATGTGTCCCTGTTTGAATTTCTTTTTTTCCTGTGGCTATTAGAGCATTCAGGCTATGGGGCAGGGGCTGCTCTTGGTCCTTGTTCCTCTGTTCTGCTTCCTCTACCATGCAGTGCCCTCGTGGTGAAAACCGTGCAGATACAATCAGATAACAGTGTTCCAGATCTGAGAGCCCAAGGGCTGCGGTGGAAGACAGAATCCATCTTTTCCTTATCAGATAGTGTTTGTTTTTCTCTTACGTGATTCTTCTGTAAGCCTATTGTTGCCAAGAAAATGAGGTTGATCTTTCATTACTACCAATCTTATTAGGATGTTGGCATGATGTTCTAGTATGGGGAGAATTGTAAAAGAAACCTAGAGTGTCAAGCTTTTTTTTTTTTTTCCCCAGAAATGTTTATTATAACAAATATTAAATAATAACATTTAGCAATTTGTGTATACAGATAATGTACAAAAAATTGACCTTCAAAAATTTCTAATCTGAAGTGACAAATAATTAATGTTTAATAATCACTAGTTGTTCTGCTCAGGATTATGTTCAATTGTATATAGTATTTTTAATTCAAAAAATACATTAGAGAACAAAGAGTATTTTAATGTTTATTCCATCCCTCAGAAATGAAAACTGCTAACATTGCAAAAAATAGCTACATATTCCCTGAAAAATAAGTCCTGAGTGTCAAGCTTTTAAAGATGAAATACAGAGGCGTTTGCTATTTTGGGGAACTTGTAAGATGACATGGTTCTGTTCAGACCAGTGGTTATAGAAGTTCTTTTTTATGACCTCAAAAGTTATGTTTTTAAATTAAAGTTATATTGTCAGGAAAACATCAGTGTAGTGTGGTTAAGTTACGAGGGTTGGCTAGGTGCTGTGGCTCACGTCTGTAATCCCAACACATTGGGAGTCTGAGGCAGGAGGATTGCTTGAGCCCAGGAGTTTCAGACTAACCAGGGCAACATAGTAAGACCCCATCTCTACAAAGAGTGAAATTTTAAAAATTAGCCAGGCATGGTCGTACATGCCTGTAGTTCTCCCAGCTACTTAGAAGGCTGAGGCAGAGAATTGTTTGAGCCCAGGAGTTCAAGGCTGCAGTAAGCCATGATTGTACCACTGTACTCCAGCCTGGGCAACAGAGTGAGACCTTGTCTCCAATTTAAAAATAAAAGTTATGAAGGTCAGTCACAGTTCTGCTACTGCATAATAAATGTTCATTAGTGATAAGCATTGAACCAGTGTAATAGTTACTGTTTCCTGAAATATTACTTTCCCTAGACCTGTTGTGGATGTCTGGAAATAAACTCTAGAGGTGTAATATTCCCATAGTAGACCTCATCTCAGAGATCAATCACATTTCAGAGATGAACCACACCTCAGCTTTTCCACACTACTTTTGAAAAAGAAAGTTGCTAGCCATGATGCCAAAACTGACCCACTAAGCCTTTCGGGGCTATGGATGTACATCTGTCAAATGGCAGCAAATGTTGAATGATGTCCAAAACAGGATAGTCTGAAAATTAATGCTTATATTAGTGTCCTTATGCAAACATTCACCATTTTTGTGAGCTTTGAACAAAAATGGTTTGCCTGAATTGAAATCTAATTCGATAACTTTGAGTCCTACTGATACTGTTCTAGCCAATCTTTTGAACTTTTATTTCTCTTTGAGTTCTGGGAAATTGCCAGTTATTCTAAATGCTAGCTCTTAGACTAGTTGGTTAGGAGTATCTGGTTTAAAAAAATGACCTGATTTAGGGCGCAGTGGCTCACACCTGTAATCCCAGCACTTTGAGAGGCCGAGGCAGGTGGATCACGAGGTCAGGAGATCGAGACCATCCTGGCTAACACGGTGAAACTCCGTCTCTACTAAAAATACAAAAAATTAGCCGGGTGTGGTGGTGAGCGCCTATAGTCCCAGCTACTTGGGAGGCTGAGGCAGGAGAATGGCGTGAACCTGTGAGGTGGAGCTTGTAGTGAGCCGAGATTGCGCCACTGCACCCCAGCCTGGGCGACAGAGCAAGACTCTGTCTCAAAAAAAAAAAAAAAAAAAAAAAAAAAAAAAAAAAAAGACCTGATTTGGAACTCATAGTTCAGTGTTGGTAGTCTACATTTTCCATGTAGCATTGTTTCAAAAACAGCAAAAAAGGTATATTTTAACAGTGGTTCAAATTGTGAAGTGCTGAGCAGATCTTGGGGAATATCATGACATGGGTTCTCTGTGTTCTTCTCCATAATGTGGGAGATTAGAGGGCTCTCTGGCAGAATTGTGGGCTCTGAGCACAGCCTTGCCTCCAGGATGCCTGACTCGGTATCTGTACGCAGAAGCCTGACAGTGAACTAGCGGTCTTTTCAGTACCTTTTTCCAGTGCCAGTGGCAGGTTTTTTTTTTTTTTTTTTTTTTTTTTTTAAGTTTCAAACATATGAAAACATTTGATTTAAGTGGTCCTAATAATATGTTTTCTATTTTTCCTGTAAAACCAGGAGTTGAGTTTGAATGACAGCAGAAAACTCAGGAATTAATATGGAGGAACTATTTTAAATGATCTAGCAATATAATTATTTGCTCAGCGATTTGTATAATCAAAAAGGTTTTTGGCCAGGCGAGGTGGCTCACACCTATAATCCTAGCACTTTTGGAGGGAGGCTGAGGTAGGTGGATCACCTGAGGTCAGGAGTTCAAGGCCAGCCTGGCCAACATGGTGAAACCCTCTCTACTAAAAATACAAAAGTTAGCTGGGCGTGGTGGCACATGCCTGTACTCCCAGCTACCCGGGAGGCTGAGGCAAGAGAATCACTGGAACCGGGAGGCGGAGGCTGCAGTGAGCTGAGATCATGCCACTGCACTCCAGCCCGGGAGACAGAGCAAGACCCCAATTTCAAAAAAAAAAAAAAAAAAGAGGCCAGGCGTGGTGGCTCAAGCCTGTAATCCCAGCACTTTGGGAGGCCAAGATGGGTGGATCACGAGGTCAGGAGATCGAGACCATCCTGGCTAACTCAGTGAAACCCCGTCTCTACTAAAAAAATGCAAAAAACTAGCCGGGTGAGGTGGCGGGCGCCTATAGTCCCAGCTACTCGGGAGGCTGAGCCAGGAGAATGGCGTGAACCTGGGAGGCGGAGCTTGCAGTGAGCTGAGATTCGGCCACTGCACTCCAGCCTGGGCGACAGAGTGAGACTCCGTCTCAAAAAAAAAAAAAGAAAAAGTTTTCATTGCATGTACCCCATAAATAATATACACTTATGTGTACATATAATATTCACATTCAAATTCACATTCAGTTCAAAATTACACAAAAATTCAAAATAAAAAATTTAAACAAAGGAAAAAGTTTAAAAAGCATTTAAAAAGATGGCTTTCATGTTGAAAACATCCATCTTGACATTCTTTTACTTGTAGCCTGTTGAATATTCTTTATTTTAAGTATATATCATTTTCCTACCTTGCCAACCTCACTTTTTCAATCTTCTTTTTCCTCCATATGTGCCCTAACTAGGGGTAGTCTCACAAAGCCTAATTCCTGGTTTTTGTTATTTTTTACACTTTCTGTTAATTTTGTATACCTCTTATGAATTAGCCTATCTGTCCTTAAGGTTCTGTGGCATACCTTCATACATGACTCCCTGCTTTTTAACCCTGGATTTCTCCCCTCCCCCCAAAATATATGATATTGTAAAAAGATAGTAGGCACCTCATTTTCACTGTTTTTCTGCAGCCTACTTTTTTAAAAAAGACCCTCTTTCCCCAGAGGGAAAAAAAGTTCTCTTTTTTTGTTTTTTTTTTTTTTTTTTTTGAGATGGAGTTTTGCTCCTGTTGCCCAGGCTGTAGTGCAATGGCGCGATCTTGGCTTACTGCGACCTTTGCCTCCCGGGTTCAAGTTATTCTCCTGCCTCAGCCTCCTGAGTAGCTGCGATTACAGGCATGCGCCACCATGCCCAGCTAATTTTTTGTATTTTTTTAGTAGAGACGGGGTTTCTTCATGTTGTTCAGGCTGGTCTCAAACTCCCAACCTCAGGTGGTCCGCCTGCCTCGGCCTCCCGAAGTGCTGGGATTACAGGTGTGAGCCACCACGCCTGGCCCCCAGTGTTCTCGTTATTGCCTTAAAATCACTATCTTCCGACTTCCCCAAATAACAATTGCCTTAAAATCACTATCTTCCGACTTCCCCAAATAACAGCCTGAAAGTCACTTTTGAATATTTCATCATCACCTGTGTATTGCATTTGTCACCAAGTCCTGCTATTTTTTCCTTAAAAATGCCTCTCAGACCTGTCCTTTGATCCTCATCAGTGCATTGCCGTCCCTGTCATGTTACATATGGACTGCTGCAGTTGCTGACTATCTGGTCTGCCTCACTCCAGTCTTCCACCCTCTAGTCTCTAGTTCTTCCTGCATATGTGGCCCTAACACTGTTTTGTTGTTATCGTTCCTTTCCTGGTTCAGTTTCCTTTAATTTTTTTTTTTTGTTGTTTGTGTTGTTTTTGCTTTTTTCTTTATTGTGTTGAAATATACATAACATAAAATTTACCATTTTAACCATTTTAAGTGTACAGTTCGAAGATTTTTAAGTAAATTCACAATGTTTTGCAACCATCACCACCATCCACCCGTAGAACTTTTTCACCTTCCTAAATGGAAATTCCATACCCATTAAACAATAACTCCCCATTTTCCTCTCCCCACAGCCCCTGGCTATCTCTATTCATGTCTCTATGAATTTGACTGCTCTAAATACCTCATATAAATGTAGTCATACAGTATTGTCCTTTTTGTCCTTTTGTGCCAATGTCACATTTTTAAAGATTGTTTTTAGTGGTCTTGATCTGTAGGGAAGTTGATGAAGATTTGGTAAAAGCTAACAAAGGGCCTTTGTTCTTATCTCTTCTTATCTCTTTAGTATTTAGTGAGTTCTGTCTGGAAGCATGACACTGGTTTATTCTGAGTACAGACAGGAAAGTTAAGGTGTGTAAGAGCAACCGGGGAAGGTTAGAGACTCCCAACTTAGGCCTCTGTGGCACTAACCTAACACCAAAAGTTTTTTTTGTCATGGAGGGAAGAGAAGTGAAAACTGGAAGTGGCTGGTGACCAGGACTCCCCTTCCTCCTTCTTAAATACCTTCCATCTGTATTAGGGGCAGGGAATCAATTTCCATCTTGAAATGGATATGTGTTTTGAGACCCCAGCTCCAGTCTTCTGTTTTGTGTCACTTCTGCTCTCCAGGCCCTGGGGTTTGACTCATCCCATCTGTTCAATTCTTGGGTCCTTTGGATTCATCCTTTGAAGCTGCTGTTTCATTGCCTCTTTCTTCTTCCTTCCTCATCTCTCCACCTACCCGATTGCCACCTTGGCCTGTATCAGAGACCTTTTCCCTGTGCTTCTGTCTGCCACATCTAGGCTTGTGCTCACATCTCTAAGGACCACTGTATTTGGATCTTGCCTGTCTCCAAGATGTACCACATGCAAAGCTGAACCCACTTGGCCATTTCAGTCCTATGGTGTCCATCTTTTCAGGCCATTTGGGGGTGTCTAACACAGAAGCAATGAGGGCATGTTGGTCACTTCCAGGGATGTGGGAAGTGTTTATTCTGATGACCAGAAAGGCTCTGTGTCATCCCTGAGAAACAGCAACCATTTCTAGAATGCTTACCATGTGTTGGGCACTGGGTTGTACAGTTGGTAGCACAAGCTTCTGGGTCTGCGTTTGCTTGAAATAATCTTCCTTCCCCTCCCCAACCCCAAAGCTTGACATGCCTCCTCTGAAGATGCTTCTCTGGCTAGCCTTCCTCTGTTCAACTACCCCTTCTCTGAAATCTTACTACACATAGAGCTCAGTGGCATAACTTAGCCCATTCATTCTAGGCAGTGTAACCTTATCTGCTGTAGTTTTGTGTCTTTTAGCTTTGTTTTACAAAACTAATTGTAAACACCTAGAGGCAGGGGTCTGGTTTAGCCTTATTCTCACTCAAAATGGCTTTCCTAAGTGCAAAAGCGTATTTCGAGCTCTTGAGACATCTGGTTGATAAATCCTGGGGCATTTGCAGAGGTTTTTCATGAATAAATAAGGAGGAGAGAATGTCAGGGTATAGTTAAATATTGCTTTTAGATCAGCTAAGTTTTTTTTTTTTGGGAGGGGGGCGGGATGGGGGCGGGGGAGGGGTAGACAGAGCTTTGCTCTGTTGCCCAGGCTAGAGTGCAGGGTGCAGTCACTGCATCCTCAACCTCCTGGGCTCAAGAGATCCTCCTCAGTAGCTGGGACTACAGGCATGTGCCACTACACCCAGCTAATTGTTTGTATTTTTCATAGAGACGGGGTCTATGAGATGGAGTCCAGGCTGGTCTTGAGTTCCTGGTTTCAAGCATTCCTCCTGCCGTGGCCTCCCAAAATGCTGGGATTACAGGTGGAAGCCACCGTGCCTGGCCAGGCTGTTTTTGAGGCAGAGCTCATTCTTTCTTCTTCAACACCTGGGCTACATATGTGTTGTGATTCTAATCACAAAATGGAATTTACCGTTTTTTACCAGCAAGTGGTTTTTATCTCCTTAGCTTGGTCTGTAAAATCAAGCCGCCCTGACTCTCTGGAAAGAGTTGGAGGTCTTAGGTTTCCACATGGCTGTAATGTGATTATTTTGCTGGAGAGAGGAAGACACTGTCATCTGCTTTCTGGATTTGCCAGTTTCCCTTTTAATTTTACACAGTTCTGTTATTCACTGGAGAGCAGTCATCTAATCATAAAATCCCCTGCATTTATGTAATTTTAAAGAAACATACAGGATAAATTATAGTAATATAGCAGCTTCTTGTGGGCCTTGTCTGCCTT